>NW_021319625.1:510919-586897 GCF_001605985.2 Dendrobium catenatum
TGTGCGTCGTGACTCTCCTTTATCCCCCACGTCTAGGCAGAGAAGCCCTCACAAGAACCTCCTTTCTACCACCCTGACAAGGCAGAGAACCTATCTCCTTTTACTTCCTCCTGAAGCTGGCAGAGAACCACAACTAAAAGCTAACTCCTTACCTCTACCGACCCTTCCACGGACGAGAAACTCTAGACGAAGAACAAGAAGAGTGATCCTTGAAGCAACCCTTGTGAATACCCTCACAAGCTCCCCCTCACAAGATCCTCTCTCTCTCCCTCTCTCTCTTTCTCTCCTCAAGGCCTTCTCAGGTCAAGGTAGCAGCAAAAGGTTTTCAAAAACATTGAACAAGAGCTCTTAAATAGAAGAGCTTCAAAGGAGCTCATTAATTGCAAGTTGCCGACTTTATCGTTCAGGCCGATCAGTATAAAACTCAGAAGATTGGCCAGAGTATCGCCCTGGATGCAAAACTGGACGATTGAAAATTGGCTTGATCTCCAGGCCGATCTCACGATTCTCCTGGCCGAACAGTTTAAATCATGAAAAAATCGTCCTGATAATAGCCCTGGATACGAGCTAGCTGATATTTATCGTCCTGAAGTAACTTAAGGTTTTTGACTGGATCGTCCTGGCCGATCCTACGATCGTATAGGACGATATGATCGTAACAGTCATCCTTAATTACTCCCTTAAATTCCTGATCAATTAAGACATAATTTCTGAATATCGTCCAGGCCGATCAATGATCGTCAGGGCCGATAATTTAAAAATACAGTATACCTTAATTGTCTATGGCGGTAACTTATTTCTATTTTGAGCTTATCGTCATGGCCGATACACATATCGTTCAGGCTGATATGTTAATGACGGCTGCCTTAATTTAGAATCTTTATTTAGACTTTCTGTTTTAAGCCTGATCGTCCAGGACGATGTAAAAATTGTCATGGCCGATATTAGTAAAAATAGAAATTCTAAGACTCTCAAGTGTGTGTGTGTGTAGGGCTACTTAGTATCAGTCTCTTTGACCATTACAAATAGACTCAAGAAGAGAAAAAAAAAATAAAGTACAGACTGACTCAACCCTAGACCTATGCAATCTTGAACTGGCTTCGTCTGTTCGTCCAATTTTTGATTCCTGAAAAGTTAGAAGCAATAAGCAGTCCAAGAGAATCAACAGTGTTTGTCAATCATTAATACAAAAGTCATGAAAATAGATTTGCAACAAAGTGCTATGCCTAGGATACCAGATACATATATTTTGGGTGCTCATGAGGTCTCTAAAGATGCTCTTAATTATGGTCATATTGGATTCTTCAGGATCAGCTTAAAATTTAGCACATAGAAAAAAGTTAAATATTATATTAGGTCTGTGTTAATCTCATTTCAATATGAGGTCATCAGGATCCATCCAGACTCCTTCCTGTTAATATGATGGTTGATAATCATCTAGTTGTCAATTATCCAGAATATGAATCACATATTGATACGATCTTCAATCAAAACATTAATCCAGTCTCCAATCAAAACTTTAATATAATCTTCAATCAAAGGCAAATCAAACTTTAATAAACTTTAATCACACAATCCATATCAACATATAATCACTTGAAGCTACAACACTGCACTGTAGTCAGGTGACTTAGTGCACTATCACATAAGGATCTCCACTTGACTTCCTTTATCCAATCATCAACACTCACTCAATTAATTATCATTGATGTGGATAATTCAAATTTAATCAATCAAATTCAAAATTGTAATCAAATCCATATTTCTAGACTAAAATTCAAGATTAAAGGCCCATAACCTATAACCCTTTTTGGGTGATTTTTCAATCACATCAAAACTAAATCAAATTACCCCCCCGATTCATGATCTATCAATTATATATTAATTAGGAAGGTCAACCCATAAAATTCTAGACAATCTGAGACCTCCAACCCCATAAATTTAATTGAAATCCAAAGGTTAAAAAATCCTCAAATATTTATAGCTCATGCCATTAGACCTTCCATCTTACAGTATTTGATTGTGGGACCTTCTCCAAAACCTTTAACCATGTACATAACCCTTATTATGAAATTTTGAACACAAAACTATAATTTGGTAGACCCACGTTGTGCCACAGTTTACTAGGGTCCCAAATGACCAAAATGTCATTTAAGGGAAAAATTAAAGTTTTCTCTGAACTTCAACATGACCCAATTAAATCAAACCTTGAGACCTCCTCTAATGTATCCCAAATATCATTTGGAGTGCATTGAACTCAAATACAAGCCTTAGTCCTACATGGTTATCTAGGTAAACGCATGTTGACTAAACGGCCCCTTAAGGGACCAAATGGTCATTTTAACTCAATTGGCCATTCCATTGCATAAGACCACCTCCATTGGTCTTATATCATTCTCTTGAACCTGTTGGATCCAAATCTAGCTCCTGGTTTTATATTTTTATAGTTTGGGCTCCTGTGTTTATGATTTTGATGATAACAAATATTATTGATTACCTCTTTATTTCTCCTAGTATTTGTAGTGCATATCTGTTTGTGTGTTGGCTAACATTTCAAGTACAACATACATCATTCTTTGAAGATTCAAAGCACAAGTTTGGGTAGAATAGGTTATGTTAAAAAAGTATGTAGTTTTTATTTATTTATGTTTAATTTCTTGATTTAAGTTCTATAAGGAACTATGCTAGCCTAGTGACCATGCACACACACACACACAAGGGGAGGATAAATAATTTTAAATATTTTAATTTTTCTTTATATCAAATTGTTGATTAATATCATACTAGATGATCTGATATTATAGAAATTAATTTAAATAGTTTCTTTGTATGGAATTTTTTTTTGAAATATAACTAATCATATAATATAAACACCACATCATATTGGACGATATGTTATAAATAAAAATGCCACCGTTCATTAAATTAGGAAAAAAATTAAATTTGAAAAGTTGTTCTATTAGTATTGTACAAATCTGATCGTGATGTTTAAAATATTACCTAATTTAATCCTATGATTAATCAATCAAATCTACTTAATTTAGATATTTTGATCGTACAAAAACTGGATCATATTGTGCGATCAATATAGACAATATTTGGTCATCTCATGATTCATCATGGAAGAACTCCATTTTGGTTGAACTAATAGTATTATACGATTGGCCATTTATACTGATGATCGTATAATATTAACATGCAATTTTAAACTGATCATACTATAATAACTGGTAATCATACAGTACTAACAGGTCAAATTTTACACATTATACTGGACAATCATGTGATTGTATTGTATGAGATTTAATGGTTGAACTAAATTTTTAGGGTTTTTGAAAGCCCTCTATTTAAGCTTTCTCATAAGACTTTGTGAGAGTCTTTTGAGCATTCATTAGGTTATTTTCTTTTGGATAAAGCTTGAAGAGAGAGCTTTGGCCTACGGAGAGAGAGGGTAGAGTTTATAAGAGAGGGAGAAGATCCTTGTGGGCTTCAAGGGAGTGTTAGAGTGGGTTTTCACGTGGTTGCTCTAGTGAACTTCCACCTGAGTCCCTCCAAGAGTTAATGTTTATCTTAAGGGAAGCTTTGGGATGAAGACCTTTCGTGTGTCAAAAGACCTAGCTACTCTGCCGCATCGGAGAAGGTTAAAGTGATTCAAGGTTTTCTATCTCACTAGGGGGTTAATAGGAGTCCAAGTTCTTTGCCTCACCATGAGGGTGAAAATGAGTTAAGGTTCTCTACCTGTGAAAGGAGTATGATCCTCTACTACACTGGGTTGGTGGAAGAAAGTTTGTAAGGGCTTCTCAGCCTAGGTGTGGTGGCTAATTGAGGGTTACTAAAGAGTTTAGTGCAATACTTGTAGAGGAGGAATTCGGGGAGTGGATGTAGGCCATGGTTTGCCTGAACCACTATAAATCTTGTGTGCTCATTCTAATTTTTACTTTTTATACTTTATTTTTTTCGTATTATATTTTTGGATATAACTGCTTGGTTGAAAATTTGTAATTGATATTATGTTGTATTTATTATACTATCATCATAATATTTATAACTTTTGATAAGTGTACTAGCTTCCATATCAAGTGATAGTATTATTTTGATCTTAGTGAGCCTCAAGCTAGTTCCTTAAGGTCTAACAACCTTCATGAACTCTCATGTGGTATCATAGAGGGATTCAAAAAAAGAGTTTTTTATTTTTATTTTTTAAAAGGATCAATGACTTACTTTGGAAATTGTAACATTGTGGAAGACTATTCAATCACATGATCACGTTTATTTGAAAATATTTATTTTGATTTTTAGAAAATTCACATGTCTACTTTCTTGTAATTGATTGATTATCAAATGTGACATATAATTCAAACTTGTTATTTTGTATCGTTATGTGTTATAGATGGAGTCAAAATTGATATTCCTTTTATTGAATGGAGTAGAATTGAACAAATCAATACTTAATTGAATGCTAAATGCTTGAATTATTTTTTATGTGTTTTGAATTCTAATGATTGTATGAGAATCTCTATATGTACTACTGGCAAGCAAATTTGTGATAAACTTTACATTGCATATGAAGGAAATTTGTGATAAACTTTACATTTTCATCTTAGTGAGCCTCAAGCTAGTTCCTTGAGGGAAGTTTTGGAAAGAAGAAGATCTCTTTGGTGCCAAAGAACCTGGCTACTCCACCGCATCGGGGAAGGTAAAAAAGATTTTGTAAGGGCTTCTCTGCCTAGCTGTGGGGGCTAAAAGAGAGTCACTAAAGGTTTAGTGCAACACTTAGAGGGTGCCTGTGAGGAGTGGATGTAGGTCAGGTTACACCGAACCATTATAAATCTAGTGTGTTCTTTCTAATTATGTTGCCGTATTTTATTTTTATTACGATTAACTGCTTGGGTAAAATCTTTGATTAATCTTTTTATTATTGATTTAATTTATTTTTGCTATAAGATATAAAAAGATTTTTCCTTTAGTTAAAGAAGTTTTTAAATATCCAATTCACCCCCTTCTTTTTTAGTATCGGGACTAGTTCATAAGGGCTTAACAACCCTGACAAATTTTCAAGTAGTATTAGATCGGGATTCATAAATTAAGTTTTTAAAAACTTATGTATTTTAATCAATGGCTAATTTCTGTAACCATAATATTTTAGAAGGATATTCAATCACTCGTCCACCTTTATTTGAGAATATTATTTTTAATTTTTGGAAAATTTGCATATTTACTTTCTTGCAATCAACTGACTATCAAATTTGGCATATAATTTTAACTTTTTATTCCATACCGTCACGTTTATAAATGAAATTAAAAATAAAAATCCTTTTAATCAATAGAGTAGGGTAGAACAAATTAATGCTCAATTGAATGCTAATTATTTGTACTATTTTTTTCTGTGCTTTAAATTCTGAAGATTATATGTTAATATCCATATGTACTATTGGCAAGAAAATTTGGGATAAATTACACACTACATATAAAGGTACTAGTCAAGCAATCCATATTGAATATTTTAACATATGATTATGAATTATTTTGCATTAAACCTTATGAAATAATATAAGACATGTATACTAGGTTTATTCAAATTGTGACATCATTACATGCTTCAGGAAAAGAATTTTCAGACTTTAAAAAGGTCAATAAAATTCTACGTTATCTACTTAATTAGTTTGATGCCAAAGTCATTTCTATATGTGAATCAAAAAATTTGAATAATCATTCTATTGATATTTTTATAGGCTCCCTCTTTGCCTACGAGCAAAGTTTGGGTCAAAGACTTTTGGGTGCAGGTGAAACGATAGTGCTAAAAATTGAAGGCATAGAAAAAAGTGTCTTAGTGGATGACGAAAGTGATGACTTAACAATCAAATTGGAAAGCCTACTAAAGCACAAGTAAAAGCATCAACAAAAGTGAAATAAAGGTAAAAATGATACGAATGTTAAGATTCTAACTGACCTTATTTGCTTTGAATGTAGGAAACATGGACATATGAAAAATTAGTGGCCTAATTTGAAAACTATTCCTGCTAAGGAAAATGTTAAAGCTAAGCAAATTATAAAAAGGACAGATGATAAAAAGCAAAAAATCTCTTGGGCTAACCTAGTTTCTGAATCATCAAACCAAGAGCAAGGTAATGAGGTATAAAGTTTTGTTTGTGGGTTTATGTGTTTAGTTATTGCTTGTATGTATGTTCTTTATTTTATTTTATTTATTTTAAATGTTTTTATGCTATTTTTTGATTTTTTTTGTAATCATTCTTTTTTATTTTTCTTGTATGTTTTTGTGATTTATCTCTGATCTATACGCACAAATCACTATTCACATTGTATTTCCTTAAGAGAATCAATTCATTTCTCTCAATTTTTTTAAAAATGAAAATTTACCTCCTTTTTACCAAAAAATTTAGTTAGCAGTGATTGACTTCCCTAAATAAGTTAAAGGAGGAAACATTGATGATTGTCTCTCTTCTTCTAACACCTTTAGTGGTGTATTCTATTTTTTAAGCAAAATATATTTTAAATTTAATGTGGACTTTGAAATTGAGTTCTATTCTATCTTCTTACAGTAATTTATCTCATATGAATAATGTTCAAAGTCATTAAATCTCTTTCAAGTTTTCTTGATCAGGTTGTTGCATTTATTATATAAATATGATTTTATTTTGTGGTTTATTATTTCTTATACTAGAGAGTAAGTTTTTCTTTTCATATATCTGGAAGATATCCTTACAACTGAGAATTTTTAAAGGTTTCAAAAGGAAGCTAGCTTAGAAAAATGATAAGAGGCATAAAATGAACCCAAAAGAAAACTTAAAAGAAGTGTAATGATCACCAAAAAAATTGAAGGATATACAAAGTGTATCAGAAATCAAAAGATGTGCAAAGTGCACTAAACAAAATGAGCCTACATAAAATTAAGCTTCCTTCTCTTTCATATCTTTAAATCATAGAAGAATTCATGTGCTACTTGATATCTTCAAACACTTAATTTTTGAAAAATTATGATTTTGGTGATTACTTTGTAATATTATTCTATCATGTATTTTTCTAAAAAGAAGTTTGAACAGATCACTTTTCTTATATAATTTTATCTCTGAATTAGATTTTTGTTCTAAAAAGGACTTTAACCTGTAAGGAGCCTGAGTTAGGGTTGATAAAATTCAAATTTCTAACCTTTCTAGATCTTAGTGCGGTCAATTCATTTCTTACTTTTTTTTTGAATAAAATTAAGAGGTAACTTTCTCATTTTAAGAAAATTTGTTGAAATTAGTTGATTCTTCTTAAACATTACCATCACCCCAACTGATCTAGGGTCAGTTTGATCTTTTGTGTTTGTTTCATTTTTTATTATTTATTTTTTTTCTGTGCTTCTCTTCTTTTTGATAATATCAAAGGGGAAGAACTGGTTGTATTTATGTTTAAGTTGCATATGTTTATCATGTGTTTGCTTTAGTTTATCTATTTTGTTGTTTTTTAAATCTTGAAAAAACTTTTTTAATTTCCCCTTCTTTTAATATAATTATCTTAGTGAGGGGGAGATATGAAAAAATGTTTTAAAATTTGCAAATTCAACCAATAATATTTACCATCATAAAAAAGGGTGAGACTATTGCAACTTGAGCTTATGAGTTTATGTTTTTGATGATAACAAATATTATGGATTTCATCTTATTATCTACTTGTATTTGCAAAATATTTTTATTTGTGTGTGTACTAACTTTTTAGGAATACCATGCACCATCCAATAAAGATTTAAGGCTCAAGATTGGGTAGAATAGGTTATTGCATAATTTTTTTTTTGTAATATTCATTGATGTATTTTTGATTTGTTAAGTCAAGTCCTGTAAGGGTGTATGCTTGCTTGGTGTCCATCCACACACACACTCAAGGGGAATGAGATTGAGTCAAAACCAGAAGTTTAAGTTTTGAACTAATCATACTGTATGATTTATATCATCCAAGATGATCAAATCATTGAATTAAGCATACTGGATGATTTGTTATGATCATGGAAAATAGCTACCAATGATAATTTAGGCAAGGATTTAAGGTTCAAATTTTGGTCTAATCATTCAGGATGATTTAGGATGATCAATACAAATCATGTCTAAATTGGTCATGTAATTAGGGGACTAATTATGGTTAAATTGTTCAATTAGATCATTTTGTTCGATCTGTATATCGTATTTGATGTTTTTTGCTGACATATTTGATTTTCCTAAATCGTCCAAGATGAAATACCATAATTTTTCTTCTAATCATCTAGGTTGATCCACAATATCGTCTTGGATGATCTGTACAAATTTGAACTGATTGTCTAGGACTATCCTGATATCGTTCGGGACTATCATGTCAAATTATGCACATCCTACTATATGATCCTGCTATCGTCCAGGATGATGTTTGGCGCAAGAATTAAGTTTTTAGGGTTTTTTGAAGCCCTCTTTTTAGGCACAATGTATGGGATGATTCTGCGATCGTCCTGGATGATTTTTATTACCAAGATTAATTTTTAAGGTTTGTTAAAGCCCTCTATTTAAGCTTTGTTAAGGCACTTGGTAAGTGTCTTTATCAGCCATCGTGTCTTTATTCTTTTGGAGAAAACTTAAAGAGAGAACTTGAAAAGAGAGAGGAAAGGGTGGAGTTTGAGGGAGGGAGAAGATCATTGGAGGGGGTTTCAAGGGAGTGTGGAGGGGGTTTCACATGGTTGCTATAGAAAGCTTGCACCTTAGTACCATTAGATACAAGGTTTGTCTTGAGTGAAGTTTTGGGAAGAAGAATATCTCTTTGGTGTCAAAGGACCTGGCTACTCCGCTACATCGGGGAAGGTAAAAGTGATTTTTTAAGTGCTTCTCTACCAAGCTGTGGGGGCTAAAGGAGAGTCACTAAAGGTTTAGTAGAATACACGATGGGTGCCTTCGAGGAGTGGTCGTAGGTTAGGTTTGACCGAACCACTATAAATCTGGTGTGCACTTTCTGATTATTTTGTCATACTTTTTTTTATTATAATTAACTGCTTGGGTAAAATCTATGAGTAATCTTTTTTATTATTGATTTAATTTATTTCCACTGCAAGATATAAAAATATTTTTCTTTTAGTTAAAGAAGTTTTTAAATATCAATTCCCCCCTCTTAGTTTTGCCTCGGAACTAGTTCATAAGGGCTTAATAACCCTGATGAACTTTCAAATAATTTGTTTAAAATTTCATTGAGAATGGTTGATTAGTTCTCGGGAACAAGTTTGTTTTTCATATCTTGGTTTTAATCACGTCATGCATGAACTGTATATTTTTCGGGTTGTTGATCATTATGGTCAATCTAACCACTTGGTCCTCCTGACCATTCTAATTTCCATCCAATAGAATCACAACCATTCATTTAGAAATGTGGAAAATCCAATGGTGGAAGGCAAATATTAACTCAAATAAGTGGATACTACGTCCGGGCCACCGCCTTCTAATTATTTGCAATGATTGCACTGCCGTAGTTTGAATCGGCCAATTAGAGGCTGACACATGTACACCCATCGACACTGTAGCTGCCAATATATTAATTAATAAAGTTAATTTTAAGTATTTTAAAATGTATTAAACTTTATAAAACTCTAGAAAATCCATTTCTCGATGGATTTTTATGATTTTTGTTTCTATGGATTCAGAATTAAAAGATATTTCAAATAAAAAAATTTCATATTAAATAAATCAATATTTTTAAAACAATTTTAATTATTTTATTATTAAATTATAATTAATATTTTATTAAATTTAAATCCAATGGTTTGAAATTTTGGGAAAGCATGTATGTTATTTACCCTAAATTTCTAAGCTTCATTTAAAATTTTATTTAGTTATAATTAATTTTCTAATCTTGAAAGTCATGATTTTACCTCTGACTTTTAAAAGTAATTATAATTATATCTTAAATCAATTACATACACTTAAACAAATTATTGAATTATTAAATAAAGCTTAATTATGGATGTAGTGAAGTTGATCAAATTCAATGCAAGTATTTAAGACGTTTACGTGTTCCCCTTTACTTTATTTTGCCTAATCATTTTTCAGGCACCTTTGGCTTGCATTTGAGTTTGATTAACAAATACTATGGTAATTGTCTTCCTTACCATTGCTCTTCAAAGTTAATGATGCGGGGAAGTTCCCTTTGGGTGAATTTTTAAGTGTTTGGATTATGGGATAACCCAAATACTTAAAACCTCACCCCTTCCAATGCACTTAGATTTAGGTCACATGATTAGCGTTGGCTAGCTTGATGTGATTAATTGTGTGTATGTTAACAGTTAGAGAATATTGATTTTAAACCTATATGACTTAGTGTCACTCAAGGATAATAATAAAGGATAATATTTAGAAATTTTAGAAAAATCCTAGGAAATTCACACACATTCAATAGGGGTGAAACTTTGAAACATTTAACTTAGTGACATTTCACACCTTAGGATCAAATTTCAATGAATTTGAAGGCCATTAGATCAGAAAACTAGCTAAGTCAAAATTCAACCTCTTGAGGGACCCTAAAACTTAGAAAAATTATAATTAATTTAATTTAAATATATATAAATAATATATATCAAACTATTCAAAATTAAACCCTCTATCTCAAAAGATAAAAAGCCCCACCACTAGACCTCTAATTTGAGCTTAATTTAATTTTTATTGAAAATCAATAATTATTTAATTTAATTAATTAAAAATTATGAAAAATTCTAAATAATTTCTAACCCTTGAAAACACTCCTACAAATCATCCCTGACCTTAGGGAGTGATTCAAAGGAGTTTGGAGTGGGTTTGGAACAAATCATTAAAACATCCTTAATTAAGGAATTACATAATTCAATTAAATTCTCAAATTTTAAAAATTAATATGTAATTCTAAAAATTTCCAAATTGAGCAAACTCAAATGCGTTAGACTCCTTTTTGTGTCTAGTACCTTATTAAAAATACCAAACTTCTAGAAATCAATCTAATTATTAGAGTGAGTTTGGAGCAAAATCTTCAAAATCTCTTTAATTATGTATTTAAATAATTAAATTAAATGCTCAAATTTTAAAAATTAATAATTAATTCCTATAAATTCTAAATTGATCAAACTCAAAGGCATTAGACTCCTTTAAGGGTCTAGTATTTATTAAAAATGTTAAACTTCTAGAAATCAATAAAAATAAAAAAGTCTACTTTTTGGTCAATTTTAGTTCAAATTTGAACCCAAACTTAAAAAAAATCATAAGTTAATATTGAAAAATCCAAATCTAGCAAACTAGTGTCTATTTACTCACCTTAGGGTCTAGTATTTAGAAAAAATATTAAAACTCTATAACCTAACTTAAATTAAAAAGTCAATTTTTGACCCCTTACATTAATGAAGTAAATAATTTATAAAAACTCAATAGCTGATTAAAATTCTAGAAAACATCAATTTGTATATTAAAATTTGTTAACCAACCCCTGAATATATAACAAGTATTACAACATTAAAGTTAATAGGATGGACTACCTTGAGCCGTGCTGCTAATTTTATAACCAACCCTTGATGGTTTGTTAGGACACTTTAGGATGGATTAGCAGTGTGCTTGATGCACACACTTTAGATGCTTGGTTAGGACAACGAACCCTAATTTTAGGCTAGGCTAGTGTTTTTTTTTTCTGTTACTTATGTGCCAAGTTTTACATGATTTTTACTCATGTTGGTTGCTATAATTTATTGGTGTGGTATTATTGATGTGTTAATTTTATTATACTCTATGCATATTGATTTTATGCTCACAGAATTTTTTGCAGGTGGTCATATCCATGTAGGGCTATAAACCAAGGGGACAAATTAAAATTTAACTGACATATTTTTTGCATGTACTAAAAATATTAAGTCCCCTTAAAATTAAAAGAGCATGGCCAAGTGTGACTATGTTTTTATTTGAGCAATTTAATTGTATAACTATTTGGGATATTTTTAATTATAAATTCCTAAGATAACCATGCATGTTGTTTTAGTTTCCTTTTTAATATTCTATGTATATTTTAATTCAACTGAGTCGTGATAATTGAATTATAAGATGGGATATTAACCATCCAATTTGAAGTCCAAAGAGAAGGGAAACATCCCCTTTGGGGAGAGTTCCCTTCATTTTGAAATTCAAATTAGGATGATTTGAAAATTTGAAGAGTAAAGAAACAATCCTTCAGGAAGGAGTTCTTTTCCATTTGGGTATTTGGACTCGACGAATCCAAGGAGCATAAAAGGGAGGACGATGATGAAGTAAAGACATAATAATATCCCATTCTTAAACTTTTGTTATTTCTATGACTAGAATCTAGATTGTTGTTAGTAGTAACTGGACACTTTTAATTTCTATAGACCTTGTGTTATAATTAAGTGGCATTTATCATATGGACTTTTCTTATACTTATTTGGTTTATTTTATTTACATGATTTGATTGATGTATTTAATTTTTTATAGTAGGAGTTTGTTAACCTCATCTTTATATGAGGTCATCAGGGCCCATTCTACTTTCAATAAAGTTATAAATCCAATCCAAATTTGGAACCCCAAACTAAATCCTAACCTGAATCACTTAGAAAGGGTTTTAGAGCCTGGGTCCTTAACCTGAATCATGAGCTATTAGTTGCATATTAATTAGGCATGTCCCCAAGACCAAGCCTCAAAATTTGAGCTCAATCTGAGGTCTCTAACTTTAAAAACTAAATTGATTTTTAGAGGATGTGAAATCTTCAAATATTTACATCCAATGCCACTAAAATTGCCATTTAGTGGAAATTGACCATGGGATCTTTCCCAAGACCTTTGAACATTTTCATGACATTTAATATAATATTTTGACTAGTAAATTACACTTTACTTGACCCAGAATTAACCAGGGGTCAAACTAATCAAAACACCCATTAAGGTGATTTTTTGACTTTCCCCTAAGACTCAACATGACTCAACCACATTAAACTTTGAAACGTCTCCTAGTGCATCGTAAACATCATTAAAAATGCATTAGACTAAAACCTAGTCTTTGGTTTGACCTGGTTGACCAAGTGGACCATGGTTTACCAGAGTGCCTCTTAAGGGTTTAAACTCCCATTTCAATCCAAATGAACTCCTCTTTCCATGGGACCACCTCCATTAGTTTTAATTGATCAATTCAAAAATTTTGAGCCTAAACTCAACCCTTGGTTTGAACATTTGACCAAGTTAACTATAATTGACCAAAACTACCCTTTTAAGTTTTCAAATTTGTATTTTAATCAAATTGAACAACTATCCACTTAGGAGCACTCCGATTGGATTCCAATGGTCAATCCAAACTTAGTGGATCCAACCCTTGACCCTAGGTCAACTTGGTTGACTAAGTCAACCAAGTTTGACGAAGCTTATATACACCTTTAACCCCTTTAAATACTTTAACTAAGGCCTTGCCAAACCTATTCAAACCCTTGGGATGACTCCTTAGGTCCCTAGGAGATCCCTCTTGAAGGCCCAAGCTTTGGGCCAACATAGGTTAGCCACATGACTTGACCCAAGTGCGAGAGGTCCCCCATGATCCAACTCTTCATAAGCCAAACTAAATTAAAATAATGGTGGCATTGGGTCTCTCATGACCCAATTCATCCACCAAATTAACCCAGCCCAAGGGTCAACTCAAGTTAGGAATTATGCTAATCCAAAGTGGTCAAAACTACTATGGGTTAAGCCATTTCCCAACCTAGACTTCCCCATTCACAACTAACACCTCCATTAGGTAGCCCATGGTATAACACACCTACCTTAGTTGGCCTAACCCTTGGGTTAAATTGGGTCAACACTTAGGCTAGCCAAAAATGGTCAATACCACATTGACATTAGTCTTCTCCTACCACCGTCCAAATTATACCCCGTTCACACTTGTATTGGATAGGTATTGACCCAATGCACCTCCCACATCAATTCTTTCCCATGACTTGACCCATGTGTCACGCAAGTTGACCCAAATCATACATGTTTTTGTCAACCTAAGCCACATGATTGAATTAGGTTACCTCCTTCCCAATTGAGCTCATGTTTGGGTTCACCTAACCTCCAGCATTCTTCATATCTCATCTTGACCCAGCAGTGATCGATGGCGGCCAAAATGAATAGAGAATTATCTCCGGTGGTCCCCCCTCATGCACCCTATCTAAAGCTTCTCCAATCTCTAATTTTGGTTTCTTCAAGCTTTGAGGGCCTCCACATCTTATCCCTTATCAGCTAGAGGCCATCTAACAGTCTACCCAATCAATCCCAACTTTCTATGGCCATGAGGGGCCACTTCAGTAGGGAAAATCCTTCCAATCCTATCCATTCACTTTTAGCTTATTGAATTCCATCCCTAGAGCTCTTTGAGAAATCCCATAGCTTCTCCTAGTCTCCTAGTCATCTACAGCTATCAACTCGAGTGAACTCTGATGAAAGAACTTTACCCTCTGCTCGAACTCCTACCTCCATTAATCTTTGGCCCTAACATTTGAAGGAAAAATGTTCCTTGTCATCCACTCAACCTTCCCACAAGAAAAACACATTCGTTGGGACTTTCTCTAAGGTATAAAACTAATCCCGAGTCATTTCTAGGTAGTGGCATTTAAGTGTGAAGTAAACCATCAACTCACAAGAATGTAAATGTTGGATTGATAATTTATACATTTATGATCCTCCATATGAAATTCCCTTGAGTTTTGCCTACGTCCCTTAGATCTTGACGGAGAAACTCTATGGCTTCGAGCTTGTACGTTAGGTTGGAGATGTAATCCAAGCCATTAATTTTAATCAATGGTTTGGATTAAATCCCATGGTCTCGGAGTTTGTTTAATCATAATCATTCGATTTATGATCTGACAGCTATATGCAATAACACATTATTAAGTCAGCTACCAATGATTGGCAGACCAATCAAATTACACCCACATGTAAAGCATCTAGTTGACTATATAAATCTGCATTTAATTTCACAAGAAATTAAGGGATCTTTGAAAATTCATATCTCATATTCCACTTGGCCAAATTAGGAGTTATTAGGATCATTATAAAGATCTCTGGGGGATCTTCATAAACCCTATGGTCTTAGGTTATAGAGCTGTTTGAAACTCAGTGGATTGTAGTAGTTATCCTATGGGCATTTTAGGCTTTTCTCATAAAATTGAACTCACCATAACTTGAGACTTTGGGGAAGTGAATTTGGGAATGTCTTTGACATATCAAAATTTGCTTTCCCTTGTATGAATTATTTAAGTGCTTGTTAGATTTAATTTGAACTTATTAAATTATTGGTTTTTTTTTTAATGTGAATTAGGATTTGATTGTTTGTGCGTTTATTATACTTAAGATAGGGAGTTTAGAGCCACTGATTTCATCCCTCCCCTTGCCCTAGATAGTGAGTTAATTTTTTTAAGGTAACTATATGTTACCTTAGGTGGTTTGGATATCCATCTTAAAGGATTCAATTTGGGCCCCATTTCAATGGGAATAGGCCTTGAGGTCATGTGAGTTCGTGGTCAAAGTTTCAATGAAAATGGAGCCCATTTGATCCACCAATTAGAGAACACAAAATCACCCATAGATTTAAACTATTGTCTCAATTAAATTATAATTAACTTATATAAAATCTGAAAATTCTATATAAGGTATCCAATTTCTCGTAATTGAACCCTCCATTCATGAAAAATAAAAGCCCTTTGTTTAGACATCTAATTTAAGTTTAATTTGGTTTGTAAGGAAAATTTATATTTAATTAATTAAAAATATTAAAGAATTCCAAAATATTTTTGAAACACTTGTAAACACACTCCTAAGTCATTTCTGACCTTTGGAGATGATTTTAAGGTGTTTGTGGTTGATTTGGATAAAAACTCTAAAATCATCCCTAATTAAGAAATTTAAACAAATTGAAAAGATACACATATTTTGAAAATTTTAATTAATTCTAGAGATTTCTAATTTGACCAAATATAATGTCATTCAACTCCACTTAAAATCTAGTATTTTCTAAGCATGTTAATCTCCAAATTTTAGTCAAAGTTAAAAAGGTAACTTTCCAATCAACCGTAATTCTAATCTTGGTCAAAACTTTAAAAATTCATAACTTAATATAGAAAATTTCAAAATTGTCAAACTTTCAGTCTAATTACTCAATGTAAAGTCTAGTATTTAGGAAAAATACTCAAATTCCATAAATCACTCAAATTTAAAAAGTTAACTTTTGACCCTTATTTAATGAATTAAAATAATTTAAATAATTCCAAAAATTCAATAATTTACTAAAATTATAGAAAACTCTAACTTGATTAATAAAATTATTCAACCAACCTATTAATTCATATATGTACTCCAAATATAATGTTTTTGTGAAGGACTATGTTTAGCTACGGGAGGCCTGGTTCCTCGAGCCTATTATGACAATGCCATGAATGGATTCAATGGAGTATAAAACTTAAAATCATGTTTCTATTAATTATTTAAGTACATTAAAATCCTTAATTCAATTATATCAATTTGGTTTATAGGCTGGAATACCTTGAGCTATGGGGCTAAGTGTCCTATGGAGGCCTGACTCCTCGAGCCCACTATGATAATGTCACGAATTGGTTGATGGAAAATTTAAATTAACTTAATCCTTAAAATCAACAACTAAATAAGTTAATAAAAAATTATTAATCCCCTTAACTTCCAACCAATTAAATTAATTAATTCTTATTAATTACTACTAGGTAACTCGAGCCTATGAGGTTATTAACTTAGCCACAAGTAAGGTGAAACAAACTTCACGAACCTCATATAAACAATGGTAGCAATCAATTAACATTTAAAATATACTTTAAAATCATCATTAAAACACTAATACCTATACTAAAAATCAAAATCGCCTTAAAATTTTAATAAATCCGGACACTAGCCAACTTTAATTAGTTACATAGTCTAGTACCCATCCAAGCACACAACCTTTTTGCACACACTTTAGATAGTTTACTAGGACAGCTGACTCTAGATCTAGGCTAGATTAGTATTTACTTTTACTTCTATGTGCCAAGATTTTTGTAATTTTCCCAATATACTGGTTGAATAATGTGATTGTTATGACTGATGTGTTTATTTAATTATATAATATGTCAATTGATGTGATGGGCTTTATATCACCCTCAGGTTAGGAATAATTTAGTTGCTTACTGAGTTTTTTATAGGTAGCCACGCTTATAGAGGGCTAAAGTAAAGGGGGCAAATTAAAGATTTAAATTAATAGAGTGATTTGTGCCCGATCTAGATTATATATATATATATATATATATATATATATAATTTGATTAATCGATTGAGTGATTTACTTTATTTGCGTAGAAGATTGCGTGCTTTTCCTAATTATTTATCTTCCATTCTGCTTTTATTTTAGTCTGGATACACAGAGGCTCGTGAGGGTATGAATAAAAACTATTTCTTCTCAAAATCTAAATAAAAATTATTAGGCTAACATATCAATTATAATGATCTAAGAAGTAAGCTCGGGACCATCGAGTGTTTGTATAAAATCATATTTTTATCTTTTCTTACTTGTTAGGCACCTCCCCGCCTGCGGTTCTGGCAAGCCACTTGAATTATTAGGGTGCAGTCCTATCAAGGGAATGTTGTGTAATCTTTAGGATAACATATTTTTACGAGTGATTTTAAAATTGTTTCATATCAATTTTATGTATTCATCAAGTAAATTAGCATGGATTGCTTTAAAAAATAATTAAAAAGTTAATAAAACTTTTATTGCATTCTCTTAAGCATAATCACCCTACATAAGTCAAGGGGCCACATAGGAACCTCCCTCGATGTTGGCCTCAACTCCTTAAAACTTTAATTGATAATGTCCATACCACTCTTTCATAAAAGGATTAGACTTATGAATTTTAAATCGCCTAGGTGGTTAGCTTGTTCCCCATTCTAGGCATGGGTATGTCTTAGTTTTACACTACATTAGCTAGGTTTTTTTCAACTATCATTTATTACCCAATTTAGATTTAGGATCTAGGTCAGATTTAAAGTCAAAAGACCCTAGAATTTGAGAATACAATCCCAATTTTTTAATAAAACAATCAACTCAAACATAAGCTTTGGTCAATCTAAAACTTAAAGCCTAATATGTAGAATAGGTTAGGGTACTTCTGAATTAGTTTCAAAATCTCAAAGTGCTTTCTACCCTTCATCCTTTAATCCTCAAAATAAGTGTTCAATTTTGATCCAATCCCAACTGAAATTTTAAACTCATCTCTTTTTATATCACTCCTAAAAAAACTCTAAATAGAATTTTTGTCATTATTCTAATCGAGAGTATTCATAAGAAATTCTACCTCCCTACGAAGTAATTAACTACAAGGTCTTACATAAGTATGAAATTTTGAACCCACGTACACCATTCAAAAATTTATTTTTAAAACCTAATTAATCTTTTTTTGGAAAAAAAAAAAGTGACGATCATAATTATCATATTTGGATGATCAGTGATAAGTGATATCTTCTTCTTTTAGGGAGATATATCATTTACTATAGTGATTTTGAATATGAAATTATGATGATTCATCTAGGTTATAATAATTAAATATAGATAGAATGTCATTTTTACCTTTTGGGGTCATATGTAGTTCTTCCTTAGATTTGACTATTATAAATAAGATGAATTTTTTAGTTTCATTATTCTAACATATTAGGGAATGATATATTTACCTCATGGGGAAATATATCATTCATAATAATATGCTCAACTTTAAGGCTGAATTTTTTTAATCACTTTTTCAAACTTTCAAACACCCAACAAAAATGGCATGACCAATGGGATGAAATTTCTCTCTCCATCTTCAATAATGACTTAAATTTTATTGTATCGATAGTTTTGACTATCTTTCTTCTGTTGGTCCATCTACCCATTTCTTTCATGGGTTAGCTCAGCTAACATAAAAAATACATGTAAAAAAGGAAGTGGGAAACCTCTATCTGAATTAGGCTTTGACTTTTTTGCCCTCAAATTATTTGGTGGAGCGAAAGAGTCAAGCCAAACCTTTAGGACCTTCATATAAATTTTATAGACCTCCATGAATGAGTCTAACTCAATATGCTAAGTTTTAAAATTTGAAGGAGTTTGGTTCAATTCCTATCTTAAGTTCAAGATTTATTCTCAATTCTCAAGTTAAAATCAGGCTTTGACATTTTTCCCCTGAGTTACTTGTTAGGATGAAAGGGTTAAGCCAAATTTTTAAAAAAATTTATGCCAATTTTGTAAAACTTAAGTTGAGCGAAATTCAACATTTTAGGTTTCAAAGTTTGAAGAAAATTCTTCAATTTCAAAACTCTAGTTTCTTTTTAAAATTCTTCAAATCAATTCTGATTATCATTGTTATATGTTATGCTATAACATTCTCTATATGTTATACAATGAAAATTTAAATCTTTCTAAGTCATTGGTGATCTTTCCCTCTTATCATCTTATGTTGGGTTATAGTTTACTATACCCTGTCATATGAGATAAGATATAAGATATGTGATGTTGTTCCAATTTAAATTTCAAGTTACTAATTTAAACTTTCTCTTTTCAATTTTAGAAAATTTACTATGTTATAATGCCTTGTAAGCTAATCTTCTCAATTGACAAAGGCTTACAGGTGAAAGAACTTATTTGTAACAATACCATTCAGTTCAGTATGGGTTTCAATCTCATTAAGTTTTTTGTCAGCTGGAATGTGATAAGTGATGTTACTGCTGATTCTGATTCCCATTTAGAAAATGACATTATACTGCCTAAGGAGAGCATAGAACCCCTAGTTTGTTCTCCCGATTAGATCATGGAAGTGCAACTTCACTGTGCTAAGGTCTTACCCCCTTGGCTTTCCTCAGGAAAGGGTTGTTTGATTAAAAAGAGTGTAATTGACAAGGTTAATTTTTTTTTTTGAGAAAAATTAATTGCTAAAATTTTAGTTTTATAATTGAATACATCATTATGAATAATTTATCATCTTAATAGGTGAATATATCATTTCTTAATGGATTCAAATTACAAACTTTGAATTCATGCTGATTATCGGAGTTAAAATTAGGAAAGAATCACATATGTCAATCTGGAGGGTCAAAATTAAATTTGATCGAATGTTTGATTATGTCAATCCGGATAAAGGGATCATTAATTTCATAATCAAAATTATAATAGTAATTAATATATCTTTTTGAGAAAAGAAGATACCAATCACTATCGATTATTTGAAAATGACGATAATGGTTATTGGGTTTGATTTTCCCAAAGACAATTAATTGATGTTTTAAAAAGGTTGATTTTTGGTAAAATTTGATATGGGTTTTTTAATATCCTGTGAGTGCAAGCCCTTGTAGTTAATTACAATGTAGGAAATCAAAATTTCCTATGAATACTGTTGATTAAAATAGCGATAGAAATTTTATTTTTGAAATTTCAAAGCTTGATGTCAAATGAGGTAAGGATTGGAATTTTTAAATGGGATTGGATCAAAGATCATCACTTATTTTTGAAATCAAAGGAAGAAGGGTAGGAGGCACCTATGATTCTGAAACAATTCAGAAGTGCCTCAGTCTATCCTAAATATTAGGCTTGAAATTGAATTGAAAGGGATTTATGTTTAAGCTATTAATTTTATTTGAAAATTGGGATTAGATTCCAAGAAGGTTGAGGTCTTATAGCTTGAGCCTTCCTTAGAATCTAAGTATAAAATGGGTACTAAAAATCTGTGACCCAAACCTAGCTAATGTAATGCAAGATCTGTACTTACCCCTACTTGTATTGGGGAGCCAACAAAACCACCTAGGTGCTTCAAAATCATGTATCCAATCTTTTATTTAAGAATGGGTAAGGACATTATTTTAAGTTAAGTCTAAGGAATTGGGGTTGACATCTAGAGCATATCCTAATTTGGCCCCTTAATTTATATTGGGTGATATGAAACTTGAAATAAAATGTAATTAAGTTTTAGACTCATTTAAATTTGTTTCTAATATAATGCTTGAAAATTGACTCGATAAATACTTAAAATTTGGATGAAGCAATTTAAAAAGAAAAGGTTTAAAAATAGATTTTATCCTAGAGATTACACAAAATCCCCTTGATAGATTTGCACCCTCATAGGCCAGGTGGTCTGCCAAAACTCATAGGAGGGGAGAAGCCTAACAAAGGAAAGAAGGTGCAACAAAATTTTATGCGAATTCATGGTGGTCTCGAGCTTACCTCATAAAAGCATTAGAACTTCTATGCAAGCTTAAAATTTTTTAAATTTAAGTGAAGTAGAAAAGTTATAATTATCCCTCATGAGAATTTGATCGGGTTCCAGGCTAAATCAAAATTGACATACAAGATCAGAAAAAAAACTACTAAAAGCATGCATTCCTATATCATAATCAACACATCAATTATAAATCAAATTAATTAAATTATTATTCAATTCATGTGGCAAGTTCCACTTACTATTACAACCCAAAATGGAATAAATGTAAATTTTTTGGGTACCATTGATAACAAGCCCATATTTCTAATCCCAAGACTCAAGTGACTTTGAGAATGAGTCTTCTCATTCTTACTTCTTTATTCTTTTGTGGGCTTCTTGGATCGTCAGGTCTACATATCAAAATGAAAAGAACCTCCCCCTCGAAAGCGGTGCTATCTTTTATGTTTGGATTTTTTAAAGTCATCATAATTTGGATCTCAAAATGGAGAGGAACTCTCCCCTAAGGGATGTCCATTCCTCTTTAGATTCTAAATTGGATGCTATCCCATCTCAAATTATCACTTTTAAATTACAACACTTGACTTGAATTTCATACATTGAATATTCAAAAATTAAAAGATTATAGATCACTTGTATGGTTATCCTAAGTAGTTTGAATTTATATAATCCCAAGCAGTTATATATCAAAATTAAATGCTCAAATTTATAGCCATACTTGGCCATGTTTTTTTAATTTAAAAGGGGGACTAAGCGTAACACATACATGTGGTAATTTAATATTTATGATTTTGCCCCATTTTATTTCAAGTGCATTGTAAGAGCATGGACACCTGCATAATATTGAATAAGTATAAATCATCCCAAACATAAGGATAATCTACTAAAGAATCAAATCAAATTACATATTATAGAAATTAAATAAATAATTAATTAATCTAAACTAGCAACCATCATGTAGTGAAAAGCATAAAAAATTAAACACAGTAGAAAATTAAACACCAACCTAGCCTAAGAATAGAGTTGGTTGTCCTAGGAAACTATGAAAAGTGTGTGAGGTAGGTTGTGCGGGTTGGATATATCCTATATAGGGCAATTTGTTAGAGTTATTTGATGTTCTGGTTTATTGAAAGGTTTTAGAGAATATTTAATTAAAGTTTAAATATTAATGGCTTAAGATTAATGTTAAGATGTATTTTAAATGTTGTGAGATTATTACCTATGTTAAACAAGGGTCATGAAGTTTATATCACATTCCTTAGGGCTAAATTTATAGCCTCGTAGGCTTGGGCTATATAATATTAATCGGTATAGTTAAGTGAATTAAATTGATTAAGGTTTGAAGGTTGATGATTTTTTTATTAAAATTTATTGATTATTTATTTTAAGGTTAGATCAATGTTTTTTTTTTTAATTTTAGAAGTTTTTTTTTTAATTTTTGAAAATTATGGATTATTTTCATCATTTAAATTGAGGGGATAAATTTTGACCTTTTGATTAAGCTTAATTTTTAGAAAATTAGTATTTTTA
Organism: Dendrobium catenatum; assembly: GCF_001605985.2. NCBI lineage: Eukaryota > Viridiplantae > Streptophyta > Magnoliopsida > Asparagales > Orchidaceae > Dendrobium > Dendrobium catenatum. Next base: position 533,688 of record NW_021319625.1, read on the forward strand.
TTAAATATTAGACCTTAATATGATCAATTAGACTATAAGTTTGCTTGATTTGGATTTTTCTATATTTAGGTATGTATGTTTGAAGTTTTGACTTGATTTTAACTTAAGTTTGACCAAACAATTGACTTTTTGACTTTGACTCATATTTGAAGATTTAATATTGTTAATAAATATTTCATTTTATTTTAAATTGAAAGCCTTGGAATTTGATCATTTTAGAATTTTTTAGAATTAGTTATGATTTGCAAAGTTTGAGTATTTATTTGAATTATTAAATTGATTTAATTAATGAGTTTTAATGATTTAAATCCAAATGAAGTCAAAAGTTCTTGAAATAACCTCTAAAGGTCAGAAATGACCTAAGAAGGGATTCTGAAGTGTTTGAGAATTTTTTTTGGTATTTTTATTTATTTTTTTGTCAATTAAAATAATTAAATATTAATTTTAATAAAAAATAAATTAAATTTAAATTGATGTCAAATTAAAGGGATTTTATTTTTCTTGAGTTAAGGACTTAATTTTGGTGTGTTATATGCATTATATATAATTTTTAGATTTAAATTTGATTTATTAGAATATGTAGAAGTTTTAAGGCTTAAAAAATAATTAACTTTGATTTAATTAATTAAGTGGTTTAATAATTTTTAAAATTTATGAAAATTTTTGCTATGGCAGAGAATGTCACTATGTTTAAGTCTTAATTTTCTTATCAAAAAGATGTATATCCTAATTATTAAAATTAATCTATGTTCTCTAAATATGACCTTAATTATTATCCTAAGGGTGTCAGCAGGTTGTGTAGGATTGAATCAATGTTCCACTAACCCTTGGTAACATACGCATGCATACATAATCACAATCAAGTCCTTAAAACTAGGAGAGCATAGGCTAAGTGCATGTGTGTATATCATATACATGCAATATATTAAATTAATTGAGAGATTAATCAATGACTAATTAGATAAATAATTATTAATTGATCAATCATCACTCCCCAACAAATCTATTCAATCTAAACCTATGTTTAAATTCTCAAGACCACACTCAAGGGACTGAAAATAAATTGTATATAGTTTTAAAATAAAGTATATAATAATAATAATAATAATAATAATTAAAATTTAATATATTTAATCCATTTAAAAATAATCAATATTTGAATAATACCTTGAAATAATATTAAAATAATTTTGATATGTTTTTTGAAATTCAAAATGATTTAAAATTAAATAATATCTTAAAATTATTTGATTTTAAACTTAGTTAAATATTAATTGGATTTTTAAGTATTTAATAATTAATAATTATTAAAACATATTTGATATTTCAATAAAACTTTTAATTTGAAATTAAGATGTTTTGAGTTTTAAAGGCATTAGTGTAAAGTGTTATTAATATTTTTATTTAAATTTGAATTTTCAATCTTCTTTGGAATATTTTAGAAATTAAATATATATACTTAATATAATTAACACAAATTAATATTAAATATTATTTTTAAATTAAAATAAATTAATGTAAGTTTCAAAATGTTTTAATAAAATTCAGAAAACATTTTAAAGTATATTGATTAATGTTTTGAAAATATCTTACTTATTTTGAATTAATTATTAATTAAAATATTAAATATTTAATGTTTAAAGTAATTTGAAAATATATTTAATATTTTAAGTTAATTTTATTTTTAAATTAAAGGGTTTAAATTTTGTGAATTTTGATAGAAAATATATATTTTTGTAAAAAATATTTAATTTTATATAATTTTTAGAATTTTTCTATCTTTACAACTAATTTTAAGTTAATTGTACCCTCTCACGGTGCCGATAGCTGTGGGGGGCATGAAGGAGATTGATTGTCCGTATTCAATTGCGCCACTGATATTGATTGCCTAATTGATACTGCATCACATGATATCACTTATCCACGTCAGACTTGGATGTGAGCCATCTGATTATTCGTTGCCTGGAATTAATGGCTTAGATCGAGCCGAACAAAAATGATAACAATGAGATCGATCATGTGGTCGAACCAGATTGCGGAGGGGCTAGATCTTGACCATTAATCATAAGATCAATGGTCCTGATCTCACACAGTTGTATAACTATGTAAACTAAAACCGTGGGAGGAAAAATAGCTCATTCTTGAAATCTACTCAGTGGATTCTCATGAAATTTTAAGCTTAGATTAGATAAGTGAACATAAATCCTAAGTATTGAATTTGATGGTCTAATAAGCACTTAAAGGAAAATCTAATGTAAAATAAGTGTTATGACCTGGGGCTTAAGTTATACCTCAATTTAATCGATGATTTAATGATTTCAAATCACAATTGAGGTTGTAGACTATCCACACTTATTTCCTTAGTTGAAAGTACATTCTGAAATGCCTTAGATCAACTAGATGGAGCTTTGGACAGAGCTAAGCTTGAGTTCGTTGGGAATAGACTGTCGGTGGACTTTGACTGACTATATTAAGCTAGAAAAGAATGAAGGGATATCATAAAGCTTGAATTAACTGAGAGCCTGACTGAGAGGGCTTGAGGAAGTGAGAGATGGTTAAGGTTAGAATCATAGCTCAAATGGGAGTATTGCCCTATTTTGCCTTCTCTAGGCCAAAGGGATGACTAGGATTCCCTGCGGGAGCTCCAACATGATTGCCACCTACCCTGGGGGTTATCAGAAAGCTGTGGGAGAGGACAACCAAAGGATAATTCACATTGAAAGTGATTTGTTCTTTTGAGAGCTTTTGGGACCACCACTATTAGCTTAGGCATAACCCAAGGGTTAAGGCATGGTTAAGAAGTATATTGAAGATAATTAGGACTATTGGAAGTGCTTAAGATGAAGTGGATTAGCTTAAGTAAAGGAATTTGATCATTTAATGCCATTTGGAGGCTTTATTATTTGGGTTGACTAGTCAACTAGCCTACATGGCTGATGAGGTGGGAAATTGGGGAGTATTAAATACTAGTTTGAGTGGTTTGAAGGATTCCAATGCTATAGTGTTGAAGTCTAAATAAAAAAAAAAAAATTTGAGGTAGTTTGACCAAAACTTAATAGGTTGACTTGGTCAAACTAAATAGAGCTTAACTCAAGGTTGGTTTTGAAACATTCAAGGCATCAAATAGGATAGATTGAAAGCTTGATAAAGATTTGAGTAAATGCTTATGATGGTTTTGATATAAACACACAAGTTTGAATAAAATTAAAATGTTGACTTGACAACTTTACTTGGATTTGGTTAGCTAATGGTTAAGATATGTTTAAACTATGATCAGGATTTGATCTGAAGTTTATGAGGGGTTGGATAGGTTAATTGGGTCGGAATAACCCATTTAAAGCCTTAAGGGGCACTTGGGTCAACATGAGTTGACTTGATCAACCAAGTTGACTCGGGACCTAGGTTTAGTCTCAATGGGCTTGAAATGATATTTTGAGTATGTGGGAAGTGGTCCCAAGGTCTGGAGAGGTTGATTCAATCAAATTGACTGCTTAGACCCTTAAGGGCCTGTTTGGTTAACCTAGCTTTACTTTGTCAACTAGGTTGACCCAAGACCTGGGTCTGGGTCCAATAGATTTGGTTTGATGTTTAAAATTGAATGGAAGTATTTCCATGCAATTTGAAGTTCATTTGGTTTGAAATGAGTATTCAAACCCCTAAGGGGTATTTTTATCATTTTGGGTTGAGTTGGTCAACCAGGCTTGACCAAGGTTAGGGCTTGAGTCCATCGCACTCTTATTGATGATTAGAATGCATTGGAAGAGTTTTTAGGATTTTATTTGAAAATGCTATGTTTGAGTTTAGAGAAAATTCCAAAATTGCCCTTAAGGGGAATTTTTGTTATTTTGACCCGTGGTCAACTGGGGTCAATGTGAGTCCACCAAAATGCAGTTTACTTCTCAACATGACATAATTATGGAAGTTATTATAGGCTTTGATGAAATCTCGAAGGTCAAAATCCCTTGGGTGGAAGGCCTAGTGACATAGGCCGTAAATATTTAAATGTTTTACACTATGTGGAAATCAATTCAGTTTCTAAGGTTAGAGGTCTTAGAATAAGCTAAAATTTGGAGGGTAGACCCTAGGGGCATGCTTAATCAATATAAAATTGATAGATCATGAATTAAGGGTCATTTGACTGGGGTTTGTAGTGTTTGAAAAATCACTGAAAAAGTCATTCAAGACAGGGCCTTTGAACCTTTGATTTTGGTTTGGATTTGAACTGGATCTTAAATTTGATTGATAAGATTTGAATTATTTGAACCAATAATAATCATTATAATGATTATAATTGATTGAATATTATTAAATTTAGATTGAAAAGTTGTTTGAAAGCTAGATTGAGGTCTAAGCTAGAGTCTAAATAAGCTTAAGGCTTTAATTAACTTGAGGTTTGGGTTAGCTTGAGTTTTGGATTATTGGAGGTCTAGAAAGATCTAGGGTTTGGAGAAATGGGCTTGGATTGTTATTTGGTATGGATAGATCTTAGGGTCTGAATTAGTCATAATGACGTCACACAAAAATGTGGTCAACAAAGCTAAGCAAGTTGTCTCTATTGATCCGATTCTAAATCCTCCTTCCTTCAAATCCATCAGGTTCTACGTTCGATGTTCCAATGGTTGACTATAACATCATAGCTCATTTTAGGATGTTTCATGCTAAGTGGAGCATTTATGACACCCTTATCCTCTTAAAGGAGATAAGGGTTAATAAAAGTACTTCTTGACTAAGATATTTGCTTAGCTCAACTAGTTTTGACCTCTTAAGATGAAGCCCTCTACTTTAAAAAAATCCAAGGAGTAACATTCTCTGATGAAGACTTAGTTTTGGGTACTACCGATCATAATCACCCACTTTATATTATTTCAAATATGAGAAACTTCAAGTTATAAAGAGTTTTGGTTGATCCGAGTGGATTAGTTAATGTGATGAATGTAAAGACTCTCACATATCTTAAAGCAGATACACACAAACTCACCAATGACAAGTTGGTGTTGCATGGGCTCAATGAAAAAGGCAAGAAGACTTTGGGTTTGATCATCTTATTTTTAGAGATTGGTGAGTTGAAGAATGAAGAAGAACTTCATATAATCAATTCGATGATGTCCTTCAATGTACTCTTAGGTAGGCTTTGGATCCATGAATATAGAATGATTCCATCTACCCTACACTAATATGTCAAGTACCAATGAGATGTCATTGAATATATAATTAAGGATAATTTGTAGCCATTCTCTATTCAAGAGATCAGGATCTTTGAGGATGTTGCATACTACATCATCTTCTCATTCTAAAATTGAGATCAAGATTGTGGAGAAAACAAGTGCGTAAAGCTCCAATCAAAATCAAGAATCAAAAAGAAAAAAGAGAGAAAAAAAAAATACAAGAATCAGATAGTGAAGATGATCCCAAGATTGTGGTCCTTAGGCCTCCAAACATGTTACCTCAAAGAGGTAGGAGGATGGCCCAAAGGGTACGTGGTTGAGGCCATATTTCATTTGAAAGAAGAATAGCCCAATCTACATTAATCCAAAATCGAGCTCTGATAAATAACTAGAAAAATGGGGTGCTACAATTCCTTTTGATTACCACAAAATTAATCCTCTTCCAAAATTTGGTCTCACTTTAGAACAGGATATTAACCCAGAGGTTGATGCTCCAAAAGTTCAAACCAACGAGCCTGAATTAACATCTGGGAAATCTATTAACACAGTGTTATCCAGGAGGGTGATGACGATCATATGGAGCTTCTTTATCAACATTCTAGGAAATATATTACTTCTTTGGCTTATACTGAAACCATCAAATGCCATAAATCTTTTGATGATTCTGGATTTGTCAATTGGCTTTGAAAGCTGAAACTTAAACCAAGAGTTGAGCTCTTTTGGTGGAGATTGTAGGTTTGCCATTCCTACCAACGAGTTTTTGAAATATAGAAAACTTGGTAACAACGACCTTTGTGCTAGTGGTTGTCTAGTTGTTGAAAATTGTTCTCATGTTATAGTCCATTGTAAATTCCTCATTGATATTATCTATATGCTGAGATCTTGGGGTTTCAACATTCCCTAGTTCAGCTCACTTACGGACTGCCTTCAACAGCTTAGATATCTTTCTATTGCTAGCCTGGACACTGTCAAGATCTATTGCATAGCTGTTCTTTTCTCCTGGAATCGCAGAAACGATGTGAAGCACGGTAACCCCACACTTCCAATTTCAGTGATTGCTGCCAATGTTCTATTCACTGCTACAAATAAGAATCCAATGCTAGTTAGTTGGGATGCCGCTCTCCTTAGGGAGTCCGAAACTTCATGGCATCCCCCACCACTGCGTTGGATTAAAATTAATGTTGATGCTTCGTTACTGGACTCAAATTTAACCAGCATTGGGGGTCTTTTTCGGGACTCCAAGGGTAATTTACTCCTTGCCTTTGGAAAGCAAAAACTCCATTGGGATATTAACCAACTTGAGTTGGAAGCAGTTTTTTCTTTGAAAGATTTCATCAAAGAATGGATGTTTGTGTTACAACTCGGGCTTCCGAGTTTATGATTTTGATGATAACAAATAATATTTATTAATCTCTTATTTCTCCTAGTATTTGTAGTGCATATTTCTTTCTATGTTGACTAATATTTCAGGTACATCATGCACCATTCTTTGAAGATTCAAGGCCCAAGATTTCATAGAATTGGTCGTATTAAATGAGTCCATAATTTTCATTTATTAAGTCAAGTCTTATAATGATGTATGTTAGTTTGTTGATCATGCGCGTCCCACGGACAGTTTAGCGGAAGGTGGAAATGATTGTGTAAGGGCTTCTCCGCCTAGCTGTGGGAGCTAAAGGAGAATCACTAAAGGTTTAGTGTAATACTCAGAGGGTGCCTCCGGGGAGTGGACGCAGGTCATGGTTTGACTGAACCACTATAAATTGGTGTGTTGTTTCCTTTATTTTTTTTTGTACTTTATTTTCGCATTTATTTTTATTGTGGTTAATTGCGTGGATGAATTTGATTATCTATCTTTATATTGTGATTGAAATTCTCTTCTGCATAAAATCGTAAAAAGATATTTCTTTTCATTAAAGAAGTTTTTAATCATCCAATTCACCCCCTCTTGGCATTTCTAGTAATTTCAATTGGTATCAGAGCAACTTCAGTTTGATTAAAAAGGGCTAATAATAGAGGGATATAACTACAATGCCATCAAGTTTCTTCATGACTCCGTGATGAAATCCACGGTCAAGAACCCTATTTTCGAGAAGATTTATTTCCTCTATGACTTCAATAAGGTTACCTTTCATCACACCTCTAGGAATTGTAACAATGTGGCTGATTTGTGTGCGACTCTTGTTCTGCACAATAGTTTTTGTTTTGATTCTATTTCTTCCTCTGATATTCCTTCTTCCTTGTCTTTCCTGTTGAAGAAGGAATATGAGGTTTGCATTTCTTGATTTGTTTGTAATAGTTGTTCCTAATTTTTTAATGCAAGTTTACACTTCTTCAAAAAAAAAAAAAAGAAAAAAAAAAGAAAAGAAAACGAGCTTGAATTAACAATGTATGAAAAGCTCAATTAGAGAATTGAAGCCTTAACCTTAACCCCACTATCTATAGGTAGGGTTATAGTGTTAGAGGTTAAGGAAGCTCCTAACCTAGATAGTGAAGTAAGGAAAGTCTACCTGTTCTATCCTGACTCCTCTTCCATAGGGAAAGAAGAGGATGTAATCCTTGAGGAGGTAGATTTAAATGAATTAATGGAATTACATTTTGGCTACTTTCCTATTGGTGTTAGAAGTATTATCTCTAACGGTCTTGTAACATGTCAATAGACTAAGGGTCAAGCTCGATACCATGAATACCTCTTATATATAAAAAAACCAGAAAATTTTGATGAGTGATATTGGCTTTGGTACTGTAAATTCATTTAATGATGATGAATATTATCTTGTGATAACTGATCATCTTCAATCTAAAAATGTCCCTATGAAAGTTATCGATTCCCTTCACAAATTTTTTTTGAAGACTTTAGATGAAACCGATGAACTTTAAGTTTGAGATATATCCCCTGAATTTGAAGAAGGGATTAAATCGATAGTTAATGAAGTGAAAGAGATTAACCTTTGAATAGAACATGACCCTCACCCCACCTTCATAATCTTGTTGTTGAGTGAGGATGAGTCTAAGGATCTGATTAAGCATCTTTTTAAGTTTAGGGACTACTTCGCCTGATTATATGATAAAATGCCAGACTTGTCTACTAATGTAGCAGTCCATAAACTTGGTGTTCAACACGATGCCATTCCTGTCAAACAAGCTCCTTGATGCTTGCACTTAGAGATTAAGTAGCAAATTATTTTTGAAGTTAAGAAATTAGTTGAGGCTAAATTTATTCAAGAGGAACAATATCCCACTTGGGGTAGCCATTGTCGTTCCAATTTAGAAGAATAATGGTTAAATTTGAATTTACAGTATAAGATGAGAGAAACACTGCATTCAAAACTCCTATAAGAATCTTCTATTATAAGGTGATACCATTTGGCCTTAAAAATACTGGTGCAACCTGTCAATAGAACATTACTCAAATCTTTGATGAAATAATCCACAACCAAGATGAGTGCTACATTGATGATTTGGTTTTCAATAACAAAATAAAAGAGGCTCACCTATATAACTTAAGAGTCATTTTTTAGTGGTTGGGACACTACGACCTGAAATGAATCCCTTAAAGTGTGCTTTTGACATCACCTTAGGAAAATTTCTTGGTTTTGTAGTGAGGCACTATGGAATAAAAATTATCCTATAAAAATTGAGTCCATCTTAAATATGCTGCCTCCTAAGAGCCTTACTAACCTAAGATCTCTCCATGGTAGACTGGCGTATATAAGGAGGTTCATATCCAATCTTTCTAGAAGATATCAAACCATCTCTATCATAGGCAAAAATTATACTAAATTTATATGGGATGAAAAAAATAAAAATAATTAAAAAAATGTTCATATGGGATGAGAAATGTCAAAATGCTTTTGAAAGCATCCAAGAGTATCTTACTAATTTGCTAGTCTTGACAGCTCTAGTTCAGGGGAAACCTATTATTCTTTACACCACTGCCCTCGACGAGTCACTTGGCACCCTACTAAGTCAAGTCAATGATGAGGGGAAAGAGAATGCTCTCTATTACCTGAGACAAAGCCTTCTCCCTTTGAAAATTTGGTATCCTTTGGCCTAGAAGCATTATATTGCATTAGTTTTTGTAGCCCAAAAACTAAGACATTACATGCTCTCTTATTAAGTGAGTTTGATATCCATAGTCAATACCTTGCAATATCTTATGACCCGACCAACATTTTTAGGACTTAGGCAGGGTGATCTATGATATTACTTCAATTTGAGATCATTTTTATTCCCTTGCGTATTGTGAAAGGACACGACATTTCTATCTTCCTTGTAGCACGTCTACTAGCATCGGATTCTCCTTTAAACGATGATTTACCTGATAAAAAAATCATAATTTTAAAGGAATATGTTGGTCATGTCTGGGAATTGTATTTTGATGGTGTGACATCCTCTTTATAACACTTAATAGAGCCCTGCACAAACAACCAGGTTGAGTATGAAGCTCTGATAATTGGCTTGGAACTTGTAATCCTGATGGAGACTAAAAATATTAAAATGTTTGGTGATTCTCAACTGGTAATCAACTAGATTATAAGTATTTATAAGGTTTTGAATCCTAAACTCCTCAAATAGCACTTGTACACCAGTCACCTACTAGAGCCGATTCCTGTCATAACTTTGTAGAAAATTTTTTGTGGAAGCATGTGATAGATTCCTTAGCAAAAATTGTAAAGGAATTCATGTGCCCAGAAGAAGAATCCATTCTTATCAAGATCTAAGGTCAATAAGTCCTGTCTCTCATAAATTTGGAGCACATCAATAGACAGTCTTACCAAGTCCTTTCTACCTCTTTAACAATTGATGAAGAGGGCGATTAAATATAACTATTAATTGACTACCTTTAACAAGGAAAACTTCCTCAAGATAAGTCTCTTAAGAATTAAATCAAAAAGCGTGCCCTCTCGTATATACTTGTGAACAATACATTATACCATCAAACATTTGATCAGATGTGGCTAAATTATTTAGATAAATGAGAGGCCCTGAAGATCATAAATGATATCTATTCCAAACTGTGTGGTGCTCATCAATCGGGTCCTAAGATAAAGTTGAAAATCAAAAGAATTAAATACTACTGGCCCATGATGATTAACGATTACATGAATGTTGCAAAATATTGTCTTTAATGCCAAGCATATGGTGTGGTCTTATTTCAATTTCCTAATATGTTGCATTCCATGATAGCTTCATGGCACACCCTAGTTTTACCTTCTACCTTTCTTTTCCTCTAGGTTAGGTGCTTCCTTTTCTTAGGATTAGATTCATTAGTAGTGAATAATGCCCTTCTGGCACCATCCTAGTTCTACCTTTTACCTATCTTTTCCTTTCGGCTAGGTGATGCCTTTCCTTAGGATTAGAATCACTAGTGGTAGAGAATTCCATTTATGACACCACCCTAATTCTACCTCCTATTGTTCCTCTCCATTAGGTTAGCTGTTGCCTTTCCTTAGGTTTGGAATTAGTAGTGTTAGAGAATACCCTTTGTGACACTACACTAGTATCAACTCAACCTTGATTCCTCAAGGATAGGCCCTACCTTCTTTAGAATCAAAATTATAAATTCCACCTTCCATTAGGTCAATGCCAATATTTGTAGTAGAACTTTGTTATAGTACATATATTTGAAAGTTTGTTAGGGATGTTAAGCCCTTATGAACTAGTCTCAAGGCTAACTAAGAGGGAGGGGGGGGGTGAATTGGTATTTAAAAATTTCTCCAAATAAAATCACAAACACAACCAAACAATCACTACAAAAATTAAAGTGTGAAAATTAAATGCAAAAAAATAATAAGAAAGAACACACCATATTTTATAGTGGTTCGGTCAACTTGACCTACGTCCACTCCCTGGAGCCTCTCATTCGGATATTGCACTAAACTCAGTGTCTCTCCTTTAGCCTGCATAGTAAGGTGGACAAGCCCCATATAAAAACTCCTTTCGATTGACACTGATGAGGGAGAACCCAACTCCTTTTGCTTCCTCATGAAGCAGGCAGAGAACCCAACTATTTTTACTTCCTTCTGAAGTAGGTAGAGAACCTTGATCAGTTGCTGAAGTAGACCTCTTGAACTAGAGATGATGAATAGAGAGGATGACTTGGATCCTTAATTGGAGAAACCTTTGTGAAACCCTTCATAAACTCCCCCTCATAAGATCCTCTCTCTCTCTCTCTCTCTCTCTCTCTCTCTCTCTCTCTCTCTCTTTCTCTCCCTTGCTCTCCCTCTCCTCTTAGCTTTCTCAGGTCAGGACAGCAACAAAAGATCTCCTCTTGAGAAAATAAGAGATCATTTAAACAAGGGCTTCAAATTTGCCCTAATTTTCAACTGATTCTCAAACATCGTCTAGGACGATCGACCGATCATCGTGTACGATCAGTTCAAAATTAGCTCAATTAATCAGGACGATTTGGGAGAGTCTGGATGAATAGATGGTTCATTTGTTCAGATCGTCCAGGATGATAATATATCATTATATATGATTAGTTCAATTCATTGAATATCATCCTGACCATCATCCTGGATGGATGTTTGGATGATGACAGAATAACTTGATCTTCTTAGATGATATCATGATTATTCGGGACTATTAGCACAAAACAAAACATCATATATCATCCAGAAACATCACCCTGGATGGATGTCTGAATAATGAAAAACAACTTTATCGTCCAGGCTGATCTCATGATTGTCTAGGATGATTAGTTCAAAACATCACACATAATCCAAAATATGGCCCTAGATAGGACCAGATCGATTTTTGATCATCTAGGAAGAGCTAAGGTTTGTTTAACTAATTGTCTTGGATGATCCTGCGATCGTCCAGGATGATATGATCGAGCAATCAAACCTTAATTGCTTTTCTTAATTACCAAACTAATTTAGACATAACTATAGTGCATCGTTCATGATGATGTCCTGGATGATGTCCAAAAATAAAACATGCCTAAAACATTGTGGCGGTTGATTCTTTTTTACTTGATCCTATCATCCCGGACGATGATAATATCGTCTAAGTTGATTTGCTTAATGTCAGCTGCCTTAGTTAGGATGCCCTAATTAGGATTTCTATTTTTAACTAATCATTCGAGATGATTTTTGATCATCCTAGATGATGTGATCGAAAATAGAAAACTAAAACAGTCAGAATTTTTCCCAAGTGTGTGTGTGCAAGGTTACTTAGCATTAGGACCCACATTATTATAATAAACTTAATAAAAAGTATAAGACACTTGATAAACATTACAAACTGATTCAGTCCTAATCTACCCAATCTTGAGTTGGTTTGATTTGCAATTTGATCTTGGGGACTTGAAATGTTAGTAGGCTAGATAGTCATAGAAAAAATAGAAGTAAATAATTAAAATTATAATTTATAAAACCAAATTTGTAACAATCTCCCCCTTTTTGATGATGACAAATAATAAAAACTAAATAAAACATGAACAGAAGTAAAATAGTATGACAAAAATAACTCAAACACTACCCACTACTCCCCCTTTTAACATCACAAAAAGGAGGAGGAAACCAGGAAAAAAGCAGAATAGAAGATGAAAAAGAAGAAACAAAAGAAAAGTTTTTTTTATCAAAGCACGAATATGATAAAGTCTCCATGTGATTGATTTAAAAATTTGTAAAAATCAATAAGTTAACATCATCAAAATCTAAAAAATGGTAGAATAGCAGATCCTGTTAGCTCTAGCTCGGACTTCTCTGAGGGAAAATCGTCTTTTAAAAATAAAAGACCTAGCTAAAAAAAACCAATCGAAAAAGAAAAAGAGATCAACTCAAAACTTGGTTCCAAAAAAATATCTTATAAAATAATATACCAAAGTAATTTATCATAATCACAACATTCGAAATCAAGCCTTTGAAAATATCAAGTTACACATGAGTTCTTCTAAGATTTAAAGGTTCGAAAGAGAAGGAAGCTTGCCTTTTGTGGTCTCATTTTATGCATCTTATTAATTGATTGACGCACTTTGCACATCTATTGATTTTTGATACACTTTGTGTATCTTTCAAATTTTTTTTGGCTGTCATTATGGTTCTTTTCAATTTTTCTTCTTTTTGGGACTCATTTATGCCCTTGTCATTTTTTGCAAGCTAGAGCCCTTTTAAAAACTCTTAAATACTCTCAGTTGTTCGCATATCTTCTAGATATTAATAAGAAAAACTCACTCTTCTAATATAAGGAAGAATAAACCACAAAATAGAGTTAAATTCATATGATAAATACAATAACAAGATTATAAAAAATTTGAAAGTAATATAAAGACATTGAATATTCTATATATAAGATAGATTACTGTAGCAAGATAGAAAATATCTCAATTGCAAAATCCAATTATAATTTGATATAAACTTTTATTTAGAAAAGAAAATTACTTCGCTAAAAGAGGTTAGAGGAAGGGAAATAATCAGCAGTGTTTTCTCCCTTTAACTGATTTAGAGATGTTAAACATTGACTACAAATTTTTAAAAATAAAAAATAAGACATAAAATATCATTTTAGCTATGACCAAAAAGAAAGGCTGAAGGAAAAAATAAGAACATCAGAAATGAAATCACTACCAAATAACAACAAATAAAAATTGGCACTTAAAACTTAAACAAAAGAAAGAATAGAAAATAATAATGAGCAATATATCAGAAAGCATACAAATCAGAAATTATTATGCAACAAGTTCATGTAATTATGTGTCATGAGGCTCCACTGTCTAGGTATCACATGCTCTCATGAGTCTTTTTGTGAGAGCTTCCCTACAAAATCATCAAACGCAAGATTTAGGAATCCAAACAAGTTTGGGTCCCTTCTTATGAAAAAAAGAATGCAATGCAATTTGTTATGCTGTGAATCATGTAATTTGGATCTCCACACACAATATGTACTATGATAAACACTGCAAGTGTGTGAAATGTTTCCTAGCATACCATATAAAAACATCTAACTCCAAAAAAATGATTTACTAATATATTTGGATTATAATGTCTCTTCCTAGGTTTCAAAATTTTTGCCTTTGGATCATGAGTGAAAAATTGTTCAGGTGTGGGTAGAGTCCTATTTTTCTCAAGTTCTTACAATTCAACTTGAAACCTTAAGTTAGCACGTTCTAAAACAATGTTATCAACTCTCAAATAGAGCTCCCTATGCTCAGATTCATCAATGTATGTTTTAAAATAATTTTCAATTGCAGTGTGTGATGCTTTAATAAATCATGCTCAATGATCAACTCATAATACTTTTTATTTAACTCATCAAACTTATCAAGTAATGACATGTGATTGCTATCAATTGAGAGTGATCTTTAGACAACACTTCATACTCTTTTTGCAAATTTGAAAACTCCAATTTTAGGCTAGAATGCAATTTCTTAAGTTTCCTATATGATGTATAAATTTGTTCAAAAACTTTAAGTAATTGAATGTAGGTTAGTTCGCATACCTCTTCTTGTTCAGACTGAACAAGATGATCACATGCCATCAAGCACAAGTTTATAGTATCCTCTTCAGCTTCAGTCTCAGAGGAGTCAGATGTAGAATTCACCCAGAATGCCTTTTGGAACTGCTTCTTGTCCTTATCCTTCCAAAACTTGGGTTTATCCTCACCTTTCTCTTTGTTTGAGTGATCCTTAAGTGTAGGACAATCAGTTTTGACATGTTCAGGCTTCCTACATTCAATACAATTAATATCAAAAGAACTTTTAAATTTTTGCTAACCTTACCTTTGTTCTATTTCTGATGGTGCTGGTGATTCTTTCTTAGAAAGCTTTTGAACTGCCTAGTAATTAAAACAAAGCATCACGTTTAGACCTAAAAGAATTAGTATCCATATCATTAGCTTTCAATGCCATAGTTTTCTCCTTCTTTCGCTCTCCTGTATCAAGTTGTCTTTGGTTCACCCCTTGCTCGTAAGCAATGAGTGATCCGAGTAAGTTATCAATAGAATAAGTATTCAAATCCTTGGATTCAGTAATTGCAGTAATCTTATCATCAAAGGAAGAAAACAAGCTTCTCAAAATTTTATTCACTTTTTCATTATTAGTTAGCTCTTTTCCTACGGCATGCAAAGAAATGACAATTTGAGTAAACCAAGTATACATGTCAAAAATTGATTAAGTAGGTTTCATACAAAAAAGTTTATAGTCATGCAATAAAATATTCAAGCTAGATTGCTTAACTTCATTTATTCCTTCTTAAGTAATACATAATATATCTCAAATTTCTTTACCAGTAGAACAAGTTAAAACATACATGTAATCTTCTGATTTCAAAGCATAGGAAAAAAAGTTCAAGAATTTTGCATTCAGTTGCGCTAAATCCCTATCATTAAAAGTCCATTTAGTAAAAGGAAGTTCAATTTTAAATCCATTAATTTCATGTGATGGATGTGAATATTCATCCTTAACAAGCATCCACATGTGTTAGTCAATCGATTGTAAAAATATAGAAATACGAGTTTTCCAAAAATTAAAAGAAATATTGTCAAATAAAGGTGGTCGGGTAATAGAATACCCTTCCACAGTATTATGATTACCAAAGTTAGCCATGGATCGAAATTCAAAAGTTTTTAAAAACTCAATTTTATGAATCCCGCTCTTATATCACTTGAAAGTTCGTTAGGGGTATTAAGCCCTTATGAACTAGTCCCAAGGTTAACTAAGAGGGGGATGAATTAATTTTTAAAAATTTCTCCAAATAAAATCACGAACACAACCAAATAATCACCATAAAAAATAATCTATAGACAAAAATATAGAAAAATAATAAGAAAGAACACACCATATTTTATAGTGGTATGGTCAACTTGACTTACATCCACTCCCCGGAGCCTCTCCTCCGAGTATTGCACTAAAATCAGTGTTTCTCCTTTTGCCCCCATAGCAAGGCGAAGAAGCCCATACAAAAACTCCTTTCCACTGACCCCGGTGAGGCAGAGAACCCAACTCCTTTTACTTCCTCTTAAAGCAGGAAGAGAATCCAACTCCTTTTGCTTCCTCCTGAACTAGGCAGAGAATCACGATCAGTTGCTGAAGTAGACCTCTCTTGAACCTCCAAGGAACCAGGGATGATGACCGGAGAAGATGACTCAGATCCTTACTTAGAGTAACCTTTGGGAAACCCCTCATAAACTCCCCCTCATAAGATCCTTTCTCTCTCTCTCTCTCTCTCTCTCTCTCGTCTTGGATCTCTCATGTCAGGACAACAGCAAAATATCTCCTCTTGAGAAAATAAGAGATCATTTAAATAAGGTCTTCAAATTTTCTCTAATTTGTAACTAATCATTAAATATTTACCAGGACAATCGACCGATCGTCCTGTATGATCAATTCTAAATTAACTCAATCAACAAGGACAATTTGGGAGATTCTAAACGATTAGAATGTTCTTTTGTTCAGATCATCCAGGATGATATTATATCATCCTGTATAATTCATTTAATTTGTTAAATAGCATCTGGACCATCACCCTTGATGGATGTCTGGACGATGATAAAATAACTTGATCGTCCAGAATAATCTGATGATCATCCGGGTCAATTAGTATAAAATATCACATATCTTCCAGAACATCACCCTGGATGGATGTCTGGATGATGAAAAATAACTTGATTGTCCAGGACGATCTCATAATTATCCAGGACAATTAGTACAAAATGTCACATATCATCCAGAACATCACCCTAGATGGAGCCAGGCTGATTATGGATCATCCAGGAAGAACTAAGGTTTGTTTAACTGATCATCTCGGATGATCCTATGATTGTCCATGATTATATAATCGAGCAATCAAACCTTAATTGCTTTCCTAAATTACTAAACTTATTCAGGCATAATTGTAATGCACCATCTAGGATGATGTCCATAAATAAAATATGCCTAAAAGGTTGTGGCTGTTGATTCTTTCTGATTTAATTATATTGTCCTGGACGATGATAATATCATCTAGGATAATTTGCTTAATTACGATTGCCTTAACCAGGATACCCTAATTAGGGTTTCTATTTTTATCTGATCATCCAAGAAATTTTTGGATCATCACGGATGATGTGATCAAAAATAGAAAACTTTAAAATAGTCAGAATTTTTCCCAAGTGTGTGTGTGCAAGGTTACTTAGCATCAGGACCCATATTATTACAATGGACACAAGAAAAGATAAAAGACTCTTGACAAACATTACAAATTGAATCAGTCATAATCTACCAAATTTTGAGCTGGTTCAATTTATAATTTGATCTTCTCGACCTATAATGTTAGTGGGCAAGGTAGTTGTAAAAAAAATAGAAGTAACATAAATGTTTGCTATCATCAAAATTATAAATTTTGAAATTAGATTTGCAACAGTATCGGGGGTTCATTTGATGTCCTCATCTTTGTATAAGCTCATTAGGTCCAATTCTAATTTCAATAAAGTTCTAAATCCTGTACAAATTTGAAACCCCAAACAAAATCCTATGGTTAAGGACCCAGGTTGTGAAACCCTTTCTAAGTGATTTTTATGTCACCTTAAAATCCAATGAATTGACCCCTAATTTATGATCTATTAGAAACATATTGATTAGGTATGTCTTTAGGGTGAACCCTCCAAATTTGATCTTAATATAATGTCTCTAACCTCAAAAACTAAATTTATTTCCAGAGGCCAAAAAACCTTCAAATATTTATAGCCTATTCCACTAGACTTTCCATTTAGTGAAAATTGACCTTGGGATATTTCCAAAGGCCTTTGAGCATGTTCATGACATCTAATATGATATGTTAACTAGTAAAATTCACTTTTCTTGACCCAGCTTTACCCAAAATTGCCTAGTGGTCAAAATGACCAAAAAGCCCTTTAAGTGGTTTTTTAGACTTTTTCCTAAGACTCAACCACTTCAAACCGTGAAACCTCTCCTAGTGCATCTTAAATATTATTAGTAATGCATTATAATCAACCTAGTCTTTGGTTTGACCTAGTTGACCAAGTTAACCATAGTTGACCAAAGCGCCCCTTAAGGGTTTAAATAACCATTTCAATCCAAATGAACTTCTCTTGCCATGGGACCACCTACATTGGTCTCCATTGATCAATTCAAAATTGTTGAGACTAAACTCAACCTTTAGTTTGACTTGGTTGACCAAGTTAACTATAGTTGACCAAAACTACCCTTTAATATTTCAAACTTGTACCTTATGTTACAAATTTGGACCCAAGTACTATGATTTTGATGATAACAAATATTATTGGACATTTTACTATGCTATTTCAATCTATTGCATATCTTTTTTGCCTTACTCATTAGCATTTTAGGTCCACCATTCACTTACAACATCAATCATCTCAAGATTATATAGACTAGAGTTGAGTCAATTTATAATCAACAAAATAGCCACAAATCATAATTTAGGTAATATTTTAATATTCAAAACCTATTTCTAATCATATTGTATGATCTTCATTGTATTGTACAATTAATGATAGTACTACCTAAAAGGATCATGTGATTGAGTGTTTAATTATGGTTAAATTATTCAATTAGATTGCATAGGATGAATTGCGACAATCATACTATATAAACTGATTCCTACATGGGACGATAATTAAGCACCACCCATTATCCAAGACAAAAAACCATATATTTTTTATTAATAGTACATGAAGATCCCTAAACTTCATTAGGTATGTACCAATAGCTGCATGGGATGATATTTAATGCTAGCTATAATACTGGATGATTAGTTTAATCTCTTGAACTAATCATACAGGATGATTGTAGGATTATATAGAATGATTAGTGCAATCTATTGATCTGATCATCCAGACCAATATAGTTTGTATTAACTAAAAGTACTATTTTGAGCTTATCGTATAAGACAATCTTGGATCATATTGGATGATCAGATGGGTTATATTAAAATTTAGGGCTTCTTTGGAGGCTCTCTATTTAAGCTATCATATTATCTTCTAAATAAAATATTTAGCTATCGAGTTATTTGAGATGGAGCTTAGAGAGAGAGAGTTGAGGAGAGTTTTGTGAGAGTAGAGAGGGAGAGTTCTTGTGAGGGTAAGTTTTAAAAGCTTCACAAGGTTACTCTAAGTAATGTTCCTTCCAATCTTCTTTAAGTCTCTTCTTTGATTCTTGGGTGGCTTCAGGCAGAATTCTTTAGAACTAGAATGTGGTTCTCTAGCAACTTTAGGAGGGATTAAAAGGATTTGTGGTTCTTTCCAAAATCTAGGAGGGAGTAAAAGTATTTTTTTTCTCTGCCAACTTTAGGAGGGAGATAAAGGATTTCAGGTTCTATATCTTAGCTAGGAGGGTAAAAAAGATTTTAGGTACTATGCCGCACTGGGTTAGTGGAAGATATTTTTTTAAGGGCTTCTCCGCCTAGCTGTGGGGGCTAAAAGAGAGACACAAAAAGGTTTAGTACAATACTTGGAGTTGAGGCCTCCCAGGAGTGGACATAGGTCTTATTTTACAGAACTACTATTAAATCAGGTGTGTTTTTTCTTTTACTTTTTCACATTTTAATTTCCACACTTTTCTGTGATTTACTGTATGGTTAAAAACTCTGATTTATTTTGTTGTTGTGAATTAATTTGCTTATGTATCAAGAGAAAAATTGATATTTTTAAAGATTTTGAAAAGGATTTAAAAAGAAAATTTTATTGTTGTTTAAAGAAGTTTTAAATTACCAATTTACCATCTCATATTTAGCCTCGTGCTAGTTCCCAAAGGTTTAATAACCATCAACAAGTGGTATAAGAGTGGGATTCAAAAACTAAGTATTAAATAACTTTTAAAAACTATCAATGACTAACTATGGAAATCGTAATAACACGAAAGGATATTCAATCACACAACCTCTTTTATTTGATAATATTCCTTTTGATTTTTAGAAAGTTTGCATGTCTACTCTCTTGCAATCTATCAATTATCGCATGTAGATTTTTGTTTAGGAAGGATATTTTGTACCTTTATGTTTAGTAAATAACATTAAAACTAAAATACTTTTTTCTAAATGGAGTATAGATGATAGAGATTTAGCCCAAATGAATGTAAAATGTTTAAACTATTTTTTATATGTATTAAAATATGAAGATTATATACATGTATCTTTTTGTACATCTAGAAAAGAAATTTGGGAAATACTCTGCATAACATATGAAGGAACATAAGAGGTACGAAAATCTAGGTTGAACATTTTACTCCATGATTATGAACTATTTCATATGAAACCTAGTGAGTCTATTTTTAAAATGTATACTAGGTTCATTCAGATTATTACTTCCATGGATGCTTTAAGATGATAACTTACTAACTATGAAAAAGTTAACAAAATCTTACACTATCTACCCACTTTCTATTATGAAAAAAATTAGCACCATTAATAACTTACTTGGATCACTCATTATCTACGAGGAATGGGTGAGTCAAAGATAACTTGATGCAGGTGAAAAGAGAAACGAGAAAATTGTAGCATTAAAGGCTAATGATTATGATAATGATAATTTAGTACCTGAGAATAAAAATAACATAGAACTAATGATAAGACAATTGAATAGCTTTCTAAATAAAAAGTAAAAGCATCGTCAGCAATGCAAGAATCTAGGGCACGTGAAGTTGGAATACCCAAGTCTGAAAACTCATCCAATCAAGGAGAAGGGTGAAGAAAAACCTAAGTTCAAAAAGGAAAGAAAAGGACTCATATGGCTTCCTGGGCAGACTCTACTTCAGACTCTTCTAAAACAGAAAAAAAGAGGAGGTGGCTAACTTATTCTTAATAGAAGATAATCAATTTGATCATTCTGATTAAGAGGAGGTATGTGAGATTTCCTATGATGAACTATTTGAAGTTTCTAAAAAAATTCATAATGCATATAGGAAGCTTAAGAAAATATATGCAATCTTGAATTTTAATTTTTGAAATTTCATAAAGAATATGAATGGCTTAGGAAAGATCATTCTACTTTAGATAATAATCATATGGATTTATTAGATGAATTTGATACTTTAAATAAGAAGCATCTTGATTTAAGCTTAACATAATTCCTTGAAAATATCACATGTTTAATTAGAAAATGCATTTAAAGAATTAGAGACTATTAGATCTCAATTAGATAATAGTGTGCATGCTTTAAAATTTGAAAATTTAATTATTAAAAGTGCAAACAAATCATTATAAGTGAAATTAACTTCTTTTAAAGAAAATAAAACAATACCTTCACTTGTAGAATTTTATAAAGCATCAATACAACATGCATTCAAACCTAAGAAGAGACACTATAACCAATATAGATTAGTAAATCCTTTTCATGGTGTTAGATGTTTTTTCTTGTGGCATGCAACGATATCTCCCACACTTGCACTATCCATCATAGAACAGATTCGGTGTGGAGATCAAAATTATATATACCACATCATAGCATTCATGCATCTCATTCTTCAATTCATAAGGTGGAACCTAAAATTATTTGGGTTCCTAAATCTAACCTTTGATGATTTTGTAGGGATACTCTCATAAAAGGCCTTGTGAGAGCATATGGTACCTGGAAAATAGATGTTCAAGGCACATGATTAGAGATGTAAATCAATTCATTTTGCTAGAGGCTAGGGTAGCAGACATGGTGACACTTAGAGATAACACCACCAGGAGAGTGGTTGGCACATATATAATTAGCAACTCCAAAAATTTCCTAGTTAAAAATATTTTATTGGTAGATAACTTAAAATATAATTTGCTTAGCAATAACCAGCTATGTGATAAAGGTTTCAGCATTAAAATTTTGTTTGCCAGCTACATTATAAGCTTAAATGGAAATACTGCGCTGTAAGAAAAAAGAATCAATAATGTTTACATTCTTGAATTAAAATGTGTTAAAGCTACTAACTCTATTTGCTAAAAAACTATTACCGATGAATCCTATTTGTGGCATAGAAGACTTTATCATGCAAGCATGAAAAATCTTTAAAAGATTATCCAAAAAGACTTAATAAGAGGCATACCCAAACTAGAATTCATTAAGGAGAACCTGTGTGATGCCTGTTAGTTAGGAAAATAAGTCAAATCATCCTTCCACTTAATTAAGGATATTAACATTAGTAAACCTTTAGAAGTCCTTCACATGAATCTCTTTGGACCCACTAGCACTTCAAGCCTAGGAAGGAAAGTATTTGGGTATGTGATTATTGATGATTACTCAAGGTTTACTTGGGTTAGATTCTTATCTCGTAAAAATGAAGCACTTAAGGAATTTAGAACATTTTTTACTTTGATTCAGAGGAAGCTAGGTAGTGAAATTCTGACAATTAAAAGTTATTATAGTGGAGAGTTTGAGAATGAAATATTTGAATCTTTCTATAAGGAGCAAGGGAAAGATTACAACTTTTTTAGCTTTTAGAATCCCTCAGCAAAATGGGGTAGTTAAAAGAAAGTATAGGACCTTGGAAGAGGTAGTTAGAGCCATATTAGCTGAATACTCACTTTCTAAATACTTTTAAGTAGAAGCGATAAACACAACCTGTTAATTTTATATAGGGTTAATGTTTGATCCGTCTATTGTGAATCTATTTTTCAAGGAATATGATTTTGATGATAGCAAACACTTATATTTCTCTATGACTGCCTTGCCTACTAACATTTTGGGTCCACAAAGATCATACTATAATTTGAACTAGCTTAAGATTAGGTAGACTAGGTCTGAGTTAGTTTGTAACATTTTTTCCTTTCTTGAGTCTATTATAATAGAAGTGGTTCCTGATGCTAAGTAACCTTGTACACACACACTTGGGAGAATTTTTCTGACCACTTTTAGAGTTCTCTATTTTTGCTCACATCATTCGGGATAATCCAACTATCATCCTGGATGATCAGCTAAAAATATAAATTCTAATTAGGGCATCCTGGTTAAGGCAGCTGTCATTAAGCACATCATCCTAGATGATCTTTGTATCGGTCCGGACGATAGGCTCAAATCAGAAAGAATCAGCTGTCAGATCTATTTAGATATTATTTATTTTTATACATCATCCAGGATATTATCCTAGATGATGCAATAATTATGCCTAAATTAATCTGATAATTAAGGAAAGTAATTAAAGCTTGATTGATACGATCACATCATCCTGGACGATCGCAGAATCGGCCAGGATGATCAGTCAAAAAACCTTAGTTGTTCTGGGATAATCACATATCAGATAGCTTCTATTCAGGGCGATGTTCTGGATAATTTTTACGGATTTGAACTAATCATCCGGGATAATCATGAGATCAGCCTAGACGATCAAGCTATTTTTCAATCATCTAGACATCTTTTCAGTGCAATTATCTGGACAATATTCTACCATTTATACTAATCATACAGGATAATATTTTATCGTCTTAAACAATATGAACAAATTTCTGCTGTTCGTCCCAAATTGTCCTGACTGATTAAGGTTAATTTATACAGATCATACAGGATGATAAAGTCGATAAGTTGTAATTAATGAGCTATTTCAAAGTTCTTCTATTTAAGAGCTCTTATTCTATCCTTTAGAACATCTTTTGTTGTTATTTTGACCTGAGAGAGCCAAGAGGAGAGGGAGAGCAAGGGAGAGAGAGAGGATCTTGTGAGGGGGAGTTTGTGAGGGGGTTCACAAAGGTTGCTCCAAGTAAGGATCCGACGTCGTCTTCTACAATCTTCATCATTTGTTCCTTGGGGGTTCTAGAGAGGTAAACTTCAGCATCTAATTAAGGTTCTCTGCCTACTTTAGGATGAAGCAAAAGGAGTTGGGTTCTCTGCCTGTTTCTAGAGGAAGCAAAAGGTGTTGGGTTCTCTGCCTCACCTAGGTTGGTGGAAAGAAGGTTTATAAAGGCTTCTCCGCCTTGCTATGGAGGAAAAAGGAGAGACACTGAGTTTAATGCAATGCTCGGAGGGTACCTCCTGGGAGTGGACGTAGGTCGTGTTGACCGAACCACTATAAATTTATGTGTTCTTTATTAATGCTTCCGCATTTAATTTCCACACTCTAAATTTCTGTGGTGAATCTTGGTTTTTGTTTTAAGATTATGTTTTGATCTAAAGATTTTTTAAAATACCAATTCACCCCTCTCTTGGTTAGGATTGGGACTAATTCATAAGAACTTAACATCCCTAATGAACTTTTAAGTGGTATCAGAGCTGGATTCATAAAATCTAGTTTTTAAAAACTTTTAAATTTTGATCGATGGCTAACTTTGGTAATCATAATACAACGGAAGGATATTCTATTACACAATCACCTTTATTTTATAATATTTCTTTTGATTTTTTGAAACTCGCATGCTTACAATCACTTGATTATCGTATGTGGATGCTTATTAAAGAAGGTTATACACCCCCTTTTCATGAACTTAATGGAATTAAAACTGAAGTTCCTTTTACTGAATGGACTTTTAATGAAAGAGATTTAGCACAACTTAATATAGAATGCTTGAACTATTTTTCTTGTGCTTTGAAATATGAAGATTATATGTGTGTTTAAACTTGTGCAACTGGTAAAGAAATTTGGGAATGATTGTGTGTAACGTATGAAGGAACTAATGAAGTTAAACAATCTAGGTTGAATATTTTGTTTCATGACTATGAACTTTTTCATATGAAATCTTCTGAATTAATTTATGACATGTATATAAGATTTACTCAAATTGTGACATCATTGCTTGCTTTAGAAAGAGAACTAATTATGAAAGAGTCAATAAAATTTTGAGATGCTTGCTTTCTTCTTTTGATGCTAAGATCACTGCAATTACTAAATTTAAAGATTTAAATACTTATTATGTTGATAATTTACTTGGATCACTCATTACTTACGAGCAAGGGGTGAATCAAAGAAATCTTGATGTAGGTGAGAGAAAACTATGACATTAAAGGGCAACAACACAAACACTGATTCTTCTGGATCTGAAAAATGATGATGTTGCCTTCATCACAAGGTAATTTAAAAGTTTTTTAAGGAAGAACAGCAAGTATCATCAGAAGTGGAAAAGAGGTAAGGATAGCCAAAATTATAAATGTTCTTCTGATGTTGTTTGCTTTGAATGCAGGAAGCCTGGACATGTTAAAGCTGATTGTCCTATACTTAAGGAACAACCAAGCAAGGAGAAGGGTGAGGAGAAACCCAAATACAGGAAGGATAAGTAGTACCAAAAGCTTTCTGGACAGATTATGTATCTGACTCATCTAAAATTAAAGCTGAAGAGGAGATAACAAATTTATGCTTAATGAGTGATCATCTTGATCAATTTGATCAAGAAGAGGTATGTGAACCAACTTATAATCAATTAGTTAAACTTGTGAGAGAATTCATGCATTATATAAGAAACTTAAGAAAAAACATGCTAGTTTAAAATTAGAGTTTTTAAGTTCGCAAAGAGAGCATGAAAGTTTAAGTAAAGATCACACTATACTTGATAACAATCACATGTCTTTACTTGATGAATTTTAAAATTTAAATAAAAGAATTCTGAATTAATTATTGAACATGATTCTTTGAAAGCTTCCTACACCTCGCTTGAATCTAATTTTAAAGCTTATACTAAATAATCTAAGCATAAAAAGCACTGTTTGGATGTTCATAATGCTATTTTAGAAAGTGCTAACTTGAGGTTTAAAACTAAATTGTATACACTTAAGAGAAATTGGAATATATCAACACTTGATCTAAAGCCAAACCTAGGAAGAGGCATTATAGCCCAAATAGATTAGTAAATCATTTTCTTGGAGTTAGATATTTTTCATGTGGCATACTAGGACACATTTCACGCACTTGCACTATTCACCATAGTACACATTGGGTATGGAGACCAAAATTACTTGCTTCACAACATAACATAAATGCATTGCATTCTTCTTTCTATAAGAAGGGACCCAAACCTGTTTGGGTTCCTAGATCTGACAATTTTTTTTATAGGTGTGCTATCACCAAAGACTTCATGAGAGAAAACGGTACTTGGACAGTGGAGGCTCGCAGCTCATAATTGCTTAAACTTACTGCTTAATAAATTCTGAATAACATGCTTACTACTCTATTTATTATTGTTATTATCTGCCTTAGTTTTTGTGTTAGCTTTTCATTGTTGTTGTTATAGTTATTTTTATTTTGGTTTCTTTTTTGCTTTATGATATTTTTTCCTAGTTTTTATTTTTTAGAGATTTATAACCAATGTTTAAACATCTCTAAATCAGTTAAAGGGAGAAACACCATTGATGGTTTCCCTCCCTCTAACCTCTTTTAGTGGTGTAATTTTTTTTTCTAAATAAAAGTCTATCTCAAATTAACAATTGAATTTTGCAATTAAGATATTTTTCTATCTTTCTATAACAATCTACCTTATATATAATGTTCAAAGTCTTTATATAACTTTCAAGTTATTTGAAATATTATCATTGCATTTATCATATAATTTTGACTTTATTTTGTGGTTTATTCTTTCTTATATTAGAGAATGAGTTTTTCTTCTTCTCTAATATCTGGAGTATCTACTCACAACTAAAAGTATTTAAGAGTTTTGAAAAAGGGATATAGCTTGAAAAAATAACAAAAAGAAGTGGCCAATGACGCCTAAATAAAAGATGCACAATGATCGTCATAAATTGAAATATACACAAAGTGTATAAAATCAAAAGATGCACAAAGTGCGTCATTCAATTGACAAAAGACATAAAATGAGCCAACAAAAGACAATCTTACTTCTCTTTCAAACTTTCAAAACTTAGAAGAATTCATGTATTACTTGATATTTTCAAAGGCTTGATTTCAAAATTCATGATTGTGACAAATTACTTTGGTATATTATTCTATAAGATATTTTCTCTGGAACCAAGTTTTGAACGTATCATTTTTTTTCTTACCCTATTAGTTTATTCTGAGTTAGGTCTTTTGTTTTTAAAAGATAATTTTGCCCTGAAAGAAGTCCAAGCTAGGGTTAACAGGATCGAATATTTTACCATTTTTTTTATTTTGACAATGTTAACTCATTGGTCTTACAAGTCTTTAAAATTCAATTACTTGGAGCATTTATCATATTCATGCCTTGCTAAAACTAAACAAATTTTTTTTTTATTTTTTTTCTTTTTGTCTATTCTTTTCTATCTTTTTATATTTTTAACATTATCTCTTTCTGGTGTTTTTATGTTTTTGGGCATTCTCTAATCATCTCCATCCTCTATTTTAAACTTTTTGTCACATCATCCCGGATGATATTAATATCGTCATGGATGATCGGTTCAATTCACTTTTAAAAATTCCATCTGCTGGCTATTCTAAACTTTCTGCTTCTTATCATCATGGACAATGCATTATCGACATGGATAATTTGATCGTCTTCTGCTTCAATCATTTGTAATCATCCTGGATGATTCTCTTAATCCTGGAAAATGTTATTCACTCTTTACTCAATTTATGGAAAATTGGTCCGTACGATCCATATGTTCGTCCTGGACGATACACGTGGAAATACATTTTAACACTTTAATTTTAGCAGGTATGATTTATTATTGGTGATAATCCTGGACAATCCACTTATTCATCCAAGATGTTTTTAAATGATACACGTGGCAATGTTTTAAATGTTTTTAAATTCGGCCGGTATGATCCATTATTGTGCATCGTCCAGGACTTTATCACGACCCAACCTGACCGGGATGGATCCCGCTTGCATCGGGCCGCGACGGGACTTAAAAAAAAATCCAGGATCTAGCTTTGGAATTTTCTTCAGACTTTCTTCCAAATATTAAATAGACAAAAAAAAATACATAGCTACTATAAACATCCAAATACAGAACAATTCATCTATCTTTTTTTTTTCTTTCATCAAAACAATCATCTACAATATAATCCATGGCTTTAGACAGAAATAACAGAACAGAACAGAAAAGACATGACTGTATAAAAATCAAAATTACAAAAATACCTAATCTCAGATCAGACACAGAACTTCTAGTCCAAGACCTCCTTCCCTTTCCCAGAATCTGAAAACCACATAGAAAATAAAGATGAGCTAACATAGCTCAGCAGACATCACTCACCAATCTAAATCATCAGAAATTCACATAAGAAAAATAACCATACGTAAATCATAGAACAGATACTTGATCAACAGAAATCAAACAACTGATATAGAAAACTGAAGTCATGTCGAATCGGAGTTCATAACAGATATCATAAAGCTTTCAAGCCGTAGAGCAGACAGAATCGTACGGAATAACTAGAATCGTACATAAATCAGAAATCAGATAAAATCACATTCATATCAGATCATTCGTATCAGATTCCCTGACCCTGACATAATCTCAACGGATTCTGGCCCCTTATGCCTCCCTTCTCAGACACTGACAGAATCTCAACGAATTCTGGACTCTTATGCCCCCCCTTTGTGCTTATAGCACCAGAACAAAACAGAACATATATTCAGAATTCCGGAACAGAACTTATTTTTAGATTTCAGAGCTCATTTCAGATTTCCCTGACACAGATAGAATCTCAAAGGATCCTGGCCCCTTATAACTCCCTTATGGTAGCATACAAACACTTAAATTCATTTAATGTATCAATTCAGAAAAATCAGAATTCATACAAAAAATCAGTGGCATAACGGCAGAATACGGAATTTACACAAAATTTACAGATCTAGAAATTTACCAAATTACCACAGAATATCCACAACAACATTATAAGACTTTCATTGCACTGACATAACATTTTTCAACATCCTGATAACTTGCAATTCAATTAAAACGCCGTAGAATTCAAAATATCCGGTAAAAATCTTCCAGAAAATACTCAAAATGTGCACAATTATCATCTCAGAAACATACCAAAAGTTACGCGGTAAAACATTTATCAGTGCGAAATAAAATCACGGAAACAAAAATCGAGACAGAAAAGTGCTCAAAATTCTCGTTTTTGAAAATTGAGAAAGGAGGAATGTGCCTTACCTAGAGTCGGTCAAATTTCCTAACTATGGCGACGGACGAAAACGAGTCAAAGTCACCCAAAAATCCACTTTTCCTCTTTTCCCTTTGTTTTTCTCTCTCATGGGTTTTCTCTCTCTTTAAAATCGGCACTAATAAGATATTTATTAAGCAGGATCGTCCCGGACGATGTCCCGATTCATCCCGGGATGATCTTCTCTGGACTCAAATCGTCCAGACAAAATTAATTCCAATTTATTTGTCCCTAGACGAAACTCTTTGTCTGGGTTCGTCCCGACGGTTCGTCCTGACCCTTCCAGGTTCATACAAACGAAAATGACAAATTTCTTCACAATTTTCTTCAGTTCGTCCGGGACTAAGGCAGTTCGTCCGGGACTAACAAGACTAAAAAAAGAGCTTTTTGAAGGTTTATACAATCTACCCACCTTAAGAAAAATGTCGTCCTCGACATTTCCAAAGTAAACTGAGTCAAAACAGATACGGATATAACTGCCTCATGTCCGACTCCTTCTCCCAAGTCGCTTCCCGAGCTGTTCTGTGATTTCACTGCACTTTAACCATTGAAATTTGTTTACTTCTTAACTTGTGTACATCATAAGCCAAAATTTTCTCAGGTTCTTCCTTGTACTGCAGATTCTCCTGAATCTCAATCTCATCAACAGATAACTTCTTGTCAGAATCAGATATCCACTTTCTTAAAGAGGATATGTGAAAAACATTATGCACATCAGACAACTGATCTGAAAATAACAATATATAAGCAGACTTTCCAATCCTTTCAATAATCTCAAAAGGTCCGACATACCTTTGACTGAGCTTGATCATTCTTCCAAATCTACTGACACCTTTCATCGGACTGACTTTGACATAAACATAGTCACCAACCTGAAATTCCACAAATCTGTGCTTCTGATTGTAATATTTCTGTTGTCTATCTTGTGTAGCTTTCAATCTTTCTTTAATTAAATTAATTTTCATAACAGTTTCATCCACAAAAGTTGAACCCATCACTTGTCTATCTTCCACCTTAGTCAGAGTCAAAGGAGTTTTACACTTTCGACCATACAAAGCTTCATAAGGTGCCATACCAATACTGGACTGGAAACTGTTATTATAAGCAAATTCTATCAAAGGGATATGATCTTTCTAGCTTCCTCCAAAATACAAGACACATAACCTCAGAAGATCTTCCAGTACCTGAATAGTCCTCTCAGACTGTCCATCAGTCTACGGATGAAAAGCCGTACTGAAATACAACTTCGTACCCAATCGTTGTTGAATACCCTTCCAAAGTTTGGAAGTAAACCGTCCATCTCGATCAAATACAATCACTTTAGGCACACCATGTAATCTAATAATTTCCTTCACATATACCTGTGCCAATTTATCCACCGAATCCGTCTGCCTGATCGGAAGAAAGTGTGCAGGCTTCGTCAATCGATCCACAATCACCCAGAGGACATCATGCCCTTTCCTTGATCTAGGAAAACCCATAGCAAAGTCCATCGTTACCTCCTCCCGCTTCCACTCAGGGATAGGCAACGACTGCAAAAGATCTCCTTATCGCTGATGCTCTGCCTTCACTAACTGACAGGCTTCGCATTTCACAACAAAATCTGCTACATCCTTTTTTATTCCAGGTCACCAGAATAAACTCTTCATATCTTCGTACATCTTACCACTTCCCGGATGTATCGTATAGCCTGAATGGTGAGATTCGTACAGAATCTCTTTTCTCAAATCTCCAAACACAGGAATCCACAATCTATTCTTGCAGAAGATAACACCATAATCAGAAACTCATAGTTCAGGTTTCTTACCAGATTCTATCTGAGTAATTAACTTTAAATAGTCAGAGTCTGACTTTTGAGCTTCCTGAATTCTTTCTTCCAGAGAAGATTGAATGCTCATCTGAGTCAAAACAACAAAATCCAGACCAGTAGAGAAAATCACCTCCAACTATAATCTTTCCATATCTCGTATCAGATAGTCATCAGAAGTGAGCTGAATACTTGATAATCCAGAAGACTTCCTACTCAAAGCATCTGCTATCACATTAGCCTTACCAGGCTGATACTGAATCATCAGGTCATAGTCCTTGATCAACTCAAGCCATCTTCTTAGCCTCAAATTCAGATCCTTCTAAGTGAATATGTACTTCAAGCTCTTATGATCCATAAAGATCTCACATCTGATGCCATACAAGTAATGATGTCAAATCTTCAAAGAAAATACGGCTGTAGCCAATTCCAAATCATGGGTCAGGTAATTCTTTTCATGTGGTTTCAAGTGTCTAGAAGCATAGGCTATTACCCGACCATGCTGCATTAGAACAAAGCCCAAACCTTTCAGTGAAGCATCACTGAACACCTGAAATCCTTCCGTACCTGACGAAAGTGCTAACACAGGAGTAGATGTCAAACAATCCTTCAACCTCTGAAAATTGGTTTCACATTTCGGTGTCCAAATAAAAGCTACTGACTTCTGAGTAAGTCTCGTCAGAGGCGTAGAAATCTGAGAAAATCCCTTCACAAATTTTCTATAATATCCAGCTATGCCTAAGAAACTACGTACCTCAAATACCGTAGTAGGCATTGGTCAATCAGCAACAGCTTGTATCTTCTAGGGATCAACAGAAATACCTTCACCGCTCACCACATGCCCCAGAAAATAAATGCTCTTCAACCAGAATTCACACTTGGAAAACTTAGCATACAACTGCTGCTGTCTCAAAGTCTCCAACACAATGCTCAAGTGTCTGGCATGATCTTCCTCAGAAGCAGAATACACTAGAATATCGTCGATGAAGACGATCACAAACTGATCCAGATACTCCTTGAACACTCTGTTCATCAGATCCATGAAAATAGCAGGTGCATTGATTACCCCAAAAGGCATAATAAAAAACTCGTAGTGCCCGTACCGAGTACTGAAAGATGTCTTCAACACATCAGCTTTCTTCACTTTCACCTGATAGTATCCAGATCTCAAAATAATCTTTGAAAATACAGAAGAACCAGAAAGTTGATCAAACAAGTCATTAATCCGTGGTAATGGATACTTGTTATTGATCGTGACTTTATTCAAATCTTTGTAATCAACACACATACGGAGTGTTCCATCCTTCTTCTTCACAAATAGTATAGGTGCTCCCCAAGGAGAAACACAAGGACGAATAAATCCTCTATCCACTACCTTCTGGAGCTGAACTTTAAACTCAGAAAGTTCTTTCGATGCCATCTTGTATGGAGCTTTTGATATTGGAGTTGTACCCAGAAAAACATCAATAGAGAACTCAACATCTCGATCTGGAGGTAAACCAACCAACTCCTCAGGAAATACATCAGAAAACTCCCGTACAACCGATATATCAAAAATAGAACCCACATCTATATTCATATCCCGTACAGAAGCCAAAAATACCGGGCAACCCTTCTTCCATATTCTTCTAACTTCCAACACAGAAATCAAAGAGGATAGAACACCTCGTAATCCTTAAAATACACATCTCTCACAATCCATAAGCAAGCTCACTTGCTTCTTCAAATAGTCAATCCGAGCCTCATACAGACTCAGCCAATCCATACCCAAAATCACATTATAAGAAGAAATTGGCAATAAAATTAAACTCGACTTCCATTTCTTGCCAGAAATATCAAGCTCACAGAAACAAAACTTCCAGGCGATTAAATTACTTCCAGCCGGCAAAATAACGGAACGAGAAACTGGTAGCAAAATAGAATCCGGATGCAAAGCATCAAAACAACGCTAAAAAAGATATGAGTGACTGACTCCAGAATCAAACAGAACACGATAGGGATGTTCAAAAATATAAATCATACCTGTCACCACATCCGGAACATCTCGAGCTTCCTGCTGACTCAAACTGTACACACGTGGCTGAACTAGAGCTGAAGCTATTGAACCACTAGACTCCCGCTGACTACCAGTAGGTGGTCTCCGTGCCATAGAACTCGACCCACCACCTCTACCTGAGGATCCCTCAGTCACAATATGTGGAGGAACAGTCCTCGGCGTTCATGCTGAACCAACAGGTCTACTATCAGATCGGAACTCAGATCGTCTATCAAATCCAGCCTGTGGACACTCTACAATCCGATGTCCTGGCTGACCACATCTGAAGCACTGACCAGTCATCCTGTAGCACTGGCCAAAATGTCATCGTCCACAACTTTGGCACACAGGTTCCCCACTGACAGATCAAGAACTGTAGTGGATCCCGACTGTCCACTCCTCCTAGGGTCTCCAGAAATAAATCTCCTCGAAGCATCACCCTCGAACCTCTTCCTACTCGCAGTCCACCACTGCTGAGTAGCCATCAAATCATTCTCTATCAGACGAGCTCTCTCCATAAGCTCAGAGAAATCAGAAATATGAAACGGTACCAGGGGATGCCTCAGACTATCTCGTAGTCCCCTCAAAAATCTATAGCACTTCTCAGCAGAAGTACTTACCAACTACAAAGAATATTGGGCTAAAGCAGTAAACTCTGCCTCGTACTGCATCATAATCCTGCTCCCCTGAACTAGCCTCAAAAAAGTCTCCTGCATCTGCTGTCTTACAGAAGGAGGTACAAACCACGATCGAAATACCTCAGAAAACTCTTCCCAAGAAATTAGAGAGTTTAGCTTTCCTTGGAACTTTTCCTCCTGCTGGCCCGTCCACCAGTGCTAAGCCTCGCCATCCAACAAAAAAACTGCCAACGGTACCTTCCTGTCTGACAAACACTGCATACCGTCAAATGTCTTCTCTAACCTTCTCAGCCACTCTTCAGCTGCTCTGGGCTCAACTGTGCCCTCAAACCTCAGATGTTTCAATCTCAAAAACATCTGTAGATGTCTATCCACATCCTCAGTAGAGGCTATACTCAGAATCTCGTTCATTATCTGAGCAACCAATGTAGCAAACTGAGAAAGTGTATCAGAACCAACCACTGGGGCAGTACTATTCATCGGAGCTGCCTGACTAGTACTCTGCCCATCTGTCATATCTAGGTCTAGTAGATCCATAAGCACACAAAAAACTAGGCCCAAAACAATAGAATAAAAATCCAGACAAACCAGAACTACCCCGACGGACTCACACAGAGAACTTCCTACAGGTCTGTCTTACAATCCAAATTCCAAAACCATTGCTCTGATACCACTAAAGTTTGTCACGACCCAACCCGACCGGGACTGATCCCGCTCGCATCGGGCCACGACGGGACTTTAAAAAAAAATCTAGGTTCTAGCTTTGGAATTTGCTTCAGACTTTCTTCCAAATATTAAATAGACAGAAAAAAATACAGAGCTACTATAAACATCCAAATACAGAACAATTCATCTATCTTTTTTTTTCTTTCATCAAAACAATCATCTACAATATAATTCATGGCTTCAGATAGAAATAATAGAACAGAACAGAAAAGCCATGACTGTACAAAAATCAAAAGTACAAAAATACCTAATCTCAGATCAAACACAGAACTTCTAGTCCAAGACCTCCTTCCCTTTCCCAGAACCTGAAAACCACATAAAAAATAAGGATGAGCTAACACAGCTCAGCAGACATCACTCACCAATCTAAATCATCAGAAATTCACATCAGAAAAATAACCGTACGTAAATCATAGAACAGATACTTGATCAACAGAAATCAAACAACTGATACAGAAAACTGAAGTCATGTCGAATTGAAGTTCAGAACATATATTATAAAGCTTTCAAGCCACAGAGCAGACAGAATCGTACAGAATAACCAGAATCGTACAGAAATTAGAAATCAGATAAAATCACATTCATATCAGATCATTCGTATCAGATTCCCTGACTCTGATAGAATCTCAAAGGATTCTGGCCCCTTATGCCTCCCTTCCCAGACACTGACAGAATCTCAACAGATTCTGGCCTCTTATGCCCCTTTTGTGCTTATAGCACCAGAACAGAACATAACAGATATTCAGAATTCCATAACATAACTTATTTTTAGATTTCAGAGCTCATTTCAGATTTCCCTGACACAGATAGAATCTCAAAGGATCCTGGCCCCTTATAACTCCCTTCTGATAGCATACAAACACTTCAATTCATTTAATGTATCAATTCAGAAAAATCAGAATTCATACAAAAAATCAGTGGTATAACGGCAGTATACAGAATTTACACAAAATTTATATATCCAAAAATTTACCAAATTATCACAGAATATCCACAACAACATTATAAGACTTTCATTGTACTGACATAACATTTTTCAACATCCTGATAACTTGCAATTCAATTAAAATGCTGTAGAATTCAAAATATCCGGTAAAAATCTTCTAGAAAATACTCAAAACGTGCACAATTATCATCTCAAAAACATACCAAAAGTTACGCGGTAAAACATTTATCAGTGCAAAATAAAATCAATTATTCGCTAATGGAAATAAAAAATGAGATAGAAAAGTGGTCAAAAATTCTCGTTTCTGAAAATTGAGAAAGGAGGAATGTGCCTTACCTCGAGTCGGTCAACTTTCCCAACTACGACGACGGACGAAAACGAGTCGAAGTCGCCCAAAAATCCACTTTTCCTCTTTTACCCTCATTTTTGTCTCTCCTGGGCTTTCTCTCTCTTAAAAATCAGCACTAATAAGATATTTATTAAGTAGGATCGTCCCAGACAATGTCCCGATTCGTCCCGGGATGATCTTCTCTGGACTCAAATCGTCCAGACGAAATTAATTCCAATTTATTCGTCCCTGGACGAAACTCTCTGTCTGGGTTCATCCCGATAGCTTTTTGAAGGGTTTTACAGATCCACCTAATTAGCCAAGACGATCTTCTTTTTCAATGATCATCTGAATTGACTCCTCAGGATGATCTCCTGTGTCTAATCATTCTGGATGATATATGATCATCCTGGATAATAGGACCACCTTTTCGACTAATCGGCTTGGACATAATTATTGTACCCAATTAGCCTGGATGATTCTGTAATTATCATGGACGATCGGGCTGATTCTTTATAAATAGAGCCTTTCAAAATTTTTTCTCACTCAAACCTTCTCCAATACCCTTGCGCTCTTACTCTTGTTCTCTATCTTCTATTATGGCCGGTAAAAAGTGTTCTCACCATCCTTTTGGGAGTTCCTCGAGGGCTACTATGGACCCTCGATTCAATGAGACAGATGATCAAGCTGCCTACCAAAGATACAAGATGGTAGGAATCACTATCTCCTAGTTTGTCAACCCGAACATTCTCTCATATCCGATACTTGATCTATTTGCTCACACCTCCTCATGTTTTTTCATTAATCTTACTGTACCTTTCAACTGTGAGCTGATTTTTGAATTTTTTGCTAGTCTCCACATAAATTTTGCCTTTACTTCTCATGGATCTTATATGAATTGACATTCCATGGAGACCACATATCAGGATTGTGCGGAGCTTTTACGTCTTTCCACTATAGGGGACAAACTCTACACTATGTATTCTGACCTTGACTATGATTGTGCTCTAGCCAACCACTTTCTTTGAGACACCAATGCTCATTTCCACATTGGAGAGACTAGCATCTTGCTCAAAGATGCTAGGACTGTCCAATATGTCCTTCGCACTTCCATTATTCCAAAAGCTGGTGATTTCATTCATATCACCCCACTTCTTTCGATCATGACCTTTTACATTTTGGCTCATCGAGAATTCATTGCCACTGATTTAATTTTTCACTACATCGAGCATATGACTACCATTCGTGATCCAAGACATAGGAGGAAGCCAAATCTAGCCCTAGGACATATCATTGCTTATGTTTTAGAATCAAAATATAACCTCCAATATCCTGCTCA
Organism: Dendrobium catenatum; assembly: GCF_001605985.2. Taxonomy (NCBI): domain Eukaryota; kingdom Viridiplantae; phylum Streptophyta; class Magnoliopsida; order Asparagales; family Orchidaceae; genus Dendrobium; species Dendrobium catenatum. The sequence goes on from NW_021319625.1 coordinate 570,619, forward strand.
ACCAAACTTCCAACCTTCTTTATACTCCAACAACTAGTTCCACTTTATTCACAGTACTAATCTCCACTTGGGGGACGAGGAAGCCGAGGGAGATGAGGAGGAGGTAGCGCTAGCACCTATTCCTGTACCTGCTCCACTCTGCAAACACTCTCAGCTGGATAAGCTGGTGGAGTGATTCGATCAATGGGAGATATATTTTGAGACTTATATTACTGTGCAGGAGCAGCAACAAACTGAGGACATTATTCATATTTAGCACCAGCACGACCAAGATATGTCCTGGTTTGGAGAGCAGTTCACCACTTTTTCGAGTTACTTTCAGCCACATCCACCTCCACCACCTCCTCCTTCCGACGATCAAGGGCCATCCTTCTTTTAGTTTGCTTATTTTCATGTGATGTTGTCTTTTCTTTTTATTGTTTTTGTTGTTGTTTGTTATGTTTCTTTTTTCCTCTTTCTTTTTTGTGATATCAAAATGGGGAGTAGCTGTATTAGTTTATTCTGTTCTAGTCTGATTCCACTATTCTAGTTTGTTATGTTTTTTTGTTGATTATTTAAAATATTTACTTAAACATTGCTTTGAACTGCTTTAATTATTTTTGTGTTTTGCAATCATAAAAAATGGGGAGATTGTTATGAATCTATTTTTCAAGGAATATGATTTTGATGATAGAAAACACTTCTGTTTCTCTACGGCTGTCTTGCCTACTAACATTTCAGGTCCGTAAAGATCAGACTGTAATTTGAACCAGCTCATAATTAGGTAGACTAGGGCTGAGTCAATTTGTAACCTTTTTCTCTTTCTTGAGTCTATTGTAATAGAAGTGGTTCCTGATGCTAGGTAACCTTATAAACATACAGTTGGGGAAAGTTTTCTGACTGCTTTTAGAGTTATTTATTTTTGCTCACATCATCTGGGATGATCTAACTATCATCCTAGACAATCAGCTGAAAATAGAAACTCTAATTAGGGCATCCTGGTTAAGGCAGCCGTCATTAAGCAGATCATCCTAGACGATCATTATATCGGCCGGGATGATAGGCTCAAATTAGAAAGAATCAACCGCTAGATCTATTTAGGTATTATTTATTGTTGGACATCATCTAGGACATCGTCCAGGATGATGCAACAAAATTATGCCTAAATTAATATGATAATTAAGGAAAGCAATTAAGGCTTGATTGATACGATCACATCATCCTGGACAGTCATAAGATCGATTGGGATGATTAGTTCAAAAACATTAGTTATTCCTGGATGATCACATATCGGATAACTTCTATTCAGGGCGATGTTCTGGATGATTTTCATAGATTTGAACAAATCATCCAAGACAATCGTGTGATCGGCCTAGAAGACCAAGCTATTTTTCAATCGTCTAGAAATCCCTTCAGTGCAATTATCTGGACAATATTACATGATTTGTACTAATTGTAAATGACGATATTTTATCATCCTGAATGATATGAATAAATTTCTTCTATTCATCCCAAATTGTCCTGCCTGATTAAGCTTAATTTACACTAATCGTACAGGATGATATTTATATTTTCCTAGATGATAAATTCGGCAAGTTGCAATTAATGAGCTATTCTAAAGCTCTTCTATTTAAGAGCTCTTATTTTATCCTTTAGAATATCTTTTACTGCTGTTTTGACCTGAGAGAGCCAAGAGGAGAGGGAGAGCAAGGGGGAGAGACAAAGAGAGAGGATCTTATGAGGGGGAGTTTGTGAGGGGGTTCACAAAGGTTGCTCCAAGTAAGGATCTATCATCATCTTCTCTAGTCTTCATCCTTAGTTTCTTGGGGGTTCTGGAGAGATAAACTTTAGCATCTGAATAAGGTTCTCTGCCTGCTTTAGGAGGAAGCAAAATGAGTTGGGTTCTCTAGCTACTTCTGGAGGAAGCAAAAGGAGTTGGGTTCTCTGCCTCATCTGGGTTGGTGGAAAGGAGGTTTATAAAGGCTTCTTCGCCTTACTGTGGGGGGAAAAAAGAGAGACACTGAGTTTAGTGCAATACTCGAAGGGCACCTCCGGGGAGTGGATGTAGGTCGTGTTGACCGAACCACTATAAATTTCTGTGTTCTTTATTAATGCTTCCGCATTTAATTTCCACACTCTAAATTTCTTTGGTGAATCTTGGTTTTTGTTTTAAGATTGTGTTTTGATCTAAAGATTTTTTAAAATACCAATTCACCCCCCTCTTGGTTAGCCTTGGGACTAGTTCATAAGGGCTTAACATCCCTAACGAACTTTAACCATCCTGAAAAAGATACCCTATAAAATCCTTAAGGTATTATACACAACTTCTTTTGTCATCATATCTTTGGATGTAAAGTTTTCATTCTTAATAATGAAAAATCTCTACTTGGAAAGTTTGACCCCAAATCTGATGGAGTCTTCTTAGAATACTTAACTTTTGGAATTTTTTTAGAGTTTTTAATAAAATGTCTCATATAGTTTTTAATGAATCTGATAATTCTGGAGGGTCTAGGGTAGAAGAAGAAAAAGTAGTTAAAGTCACCTAAGGAGTAGAATATGCAATTCTTAAAGAAAGAACAGAAGCTGAAAATTTAGTGCCTAAAAATGGAGATATTCTTTAAGTCATCCTAAAAAATTGATCTTAAGAGACTAATATGAAGGTGTTAGAACTAGGTATAGACTTAGGAAAGAAGTGAACCACTCTACCTTTATCTCAATGATTGAACTCACAAGCTTAAATCAAGCTCTATTTGATAAATTCTAGATCCTAGCTATAAAAGAAGAATTAAATCAATTTATGAGAAATAATGTTTCAGAGCTAGTTGAAAGAATTAAGGACCGAAGTGTTGTTGGAACTAAATGAGTTTTAAAAAAATTAAATGAATAATTCTGGTGTAGTGGTGAGAAATAAAGAAATATTAGTGGCTAAGGGGTACAACCAGATATTAAGATTTGATATTAAAGAGTCCTATTCCCTTTTAGCTTGACTGGAGCCATAAGAGAGCTACAAGCTTTTGCTTGCTGCAAGGGATTGAAACTATGCCATATAGATGCCAAAAGTTCTTTTTTATATGGGGTAATAAAAGAAGATGCATATGTTAAACAACCTCCAGCCTTTGAAAATTCATAATTTTCCAATCATATGTTCAAATTAAAAAAAGGCATTGTATAGACTGAAACAAGCATCTGGAACATGGTATGAAAGGCTAAGCACATTCCTACTAGATAGAACCTTTGTTAAGGGGAGCATAGACACCACCCTTTTGCTTAAAAAAAAAGGAGAAGAACTACTCCTTGTCTAGATCTATATTGATGCTAATTTATTTGGATCTTCTGATAGAAAGTCATTTGAAAATTTTTCTAAAATAATGAGTTTGAGATGAGTGTAATGGGAGAACTGGCCTACTTTCTTATATTTAGTATAAGATAGAATAATAATGGAATTTTTCTTAGTTAATCAAAATATATTAAGGACATCCTTAAGAAGTATAAAATGGATAAGGCCAAGATAATAAACACTCCCATGTGTTCTCTTGCTTAGTTAGATAAAGACTCAAATGAAAAATTAGTTTATTAGAATAAATACAGAGGAATAATTGGATTACTTTTTTACTTGAATGCTAGCAGACCTGATATTATGATTAGTGTTTGTCTTTATGCTAGATCTTAAGGTGATCCAGCAGTGTTCCACCTGACTGCTATTAAGAGAATCCGTACATATCTCTTAGGAACCTAAAACTTGGGAATTTGGTATCCTAGGAATACTACTTTCTTTGAATTCATAATATATTTTGATTCAAACTTTACTGGATGTACGGTTGATAGAAAATCATTTCTGGAACCTGCCAATTAATATGACAATCTTTAGTCCCTTAGTCTAGTAGAAAATAAAACTCAATAGCCCTTTCAACTGTAGATGTTTAATACATAGCCTTAAGAAGTTGTATGACATAGGTCTTTTGGTTAAAGTAACAAATATTTGATTTAGGACTACCTGTAGACACCATTCCAATCTTATGTGATAATACTAGTGCTATCTGCATTTCAAAGAATCCAATCCAACACTCTAGGATCAAACACATAGACATAAGTCACCATTTTATTTGGGACCATGTCGCCAAGGGAGACATAGATCTATATCATATAATAACTAAAAATTAGTTTGCAGATATCTTTACAAAACCACTAGCTTTTAAAACCTTCAACATCATAAGAACCATATTAGGTGTCATAGATATTCATGCTTGAAACTGAATGTTTTGAAATTATGAAATCTAATTGATGTTTTCTTGTTTTTTTAAGATTTTATATTTAGTTTTTGTCTGTTTTGTTTTTCAATAGTTTATGATTTATTTCTTCTTATGCATATGTTTTTTATTTCTTTAAAATTTAAGAATTTGATCACTACTCACTTCATTAGTTGATGTCTTCTTTAAATGGAAAACTTACCTATTTTTGTAAGCAGTGCTTGACTCCTCTAAAGATAGTTAAGGGGAAAATTGGAGATTATCTCTCTTCCTCTATTTCCTTTAGGATTGTAATTTTTTTAATCAATATCTATTTCAAAATTAAAAATTGGACCAAGGAATAGAGATCTGTTTCATCTTCCTATAATTCTTTTTCTCTTTTGAATATTTTTGTTTGTCAATGAATCTATTTCAAATTTTCTTAATCAAGCCGTTTGTCTTTATCAGATGAGTCAGGTTTTAGTTTGTGGTTTACTCTTCCTTATATAAGAGAGTGAGATATACATCTCTCATATTTTAAAGATAATCTCACAACGGAGAATTTTTAAGGACTTATAAGGGAAGAAATGTTACAAAAATGAAAAAGAGGCACAAAATAAGCCCAAAAATTGAAAAGATGTGCAATGATTGCCAAAAATTAAAAGATACACAAGGTGTATTAAAAATGAAAATATGCTCAAAGTGCACAAAATAAGGATAAAAGAGGCACAAAATGATCCCATAATGAGTTAGCTTCCCTTCATTTCAAAATTTTAAATCTTAGACAAATTCATCTTCAAATTGATATCATTTACACCTAAATTAAAAAATTATGATTTATGATACATCGCTTTGCAATGCTATTCTCTTAGATATATATTTGAAAATAAGTTTGAAAAGTTCACATTTCTTTTCTAATTTATTTTCTAAATTATATTTTTTTGTTTAAAAAGGACTTTAACCTGTAAGGTGCCTGAGCTAGGGTTCAGAAAATTCAAATTTCTAACCCTTATAAATTTTGGTGTTGTCAATGCATTTCTTATTGGGTATTCTACTTTACTCATAAGGTAAAATCTTCATTTAATGCATGTGTTCATTTCATTAAAAAAAACTTTGGTTCTTATTTTATGGTTGTTTGTATCTTGTTATCGATCTGTGTTATGTTTTGTTTTTGTTTTTGGATCCTTCCTCATCATCACATTTTATCCCATAACTTTTTTTTTATTTTTGATCGCATCGTCCAGTACGATTCATATCATACAGTACAATCTTAACAAAATATAAAATCTCTTATCACAGCACATCCAATGGTTAATTTTGATCAATTATTAATGATTGTATGATATGATTTACTCTTCATACTATACAATCCATATGACAGGATCCATTAGATGAATTAAATTCAGTTGATATGATCCTTAATTGATTGTATTGTATGAAGTCAAAAGTCAATGATTGTATAGGTTGACTCGGGATGATTGCCCTATCTATAATCATATAGTAAAATTTTTATCATACTATAAGATAAAACCACCTTTTTTAATCGATAATTTGGATGAATTAATTGCACTAAATCTTCTAGTATAATCTCTTGACTGTATTATATAATTTGGACGATTCTATTTAAACAACCAAAATTATTTCAATTTCATGACAACATTTCATTCTTTAATCCGTTATTTCTCTCTTGAACTCTTCTTCCTTGCAATGGTAGTTCCTCTTGATGAACTATCGATCCTAGGTTCACTGAGGCTGTTGTTGAAAAAACCTATAAGTGGTACAAAATAGCTGGGATCACACCGTCCAAAATTGTCAATAAGGAAATTCTAAACTTTTGGGTACTTGATTTCTTTGCCCTTACAACTATTGGCTTCATCCTCACCCTTGCCTTTCCATTTAATTCAAAGCTTTTATTTTAATTCTTCTCCAACCATTGCATTTATAATGAGGTCACTACCTTACAATCCTATGTTAGTAGAAGGCCTGTAGAAATCACTTACTAGAACTTTCATGAATTTCTACATCTTTCCACTACTGGGTACAAAATTCATATTTTAGCCTCAGATCCTGACTATAATTAGACCCATGCCAACATCATCCTTAGGGAGTCTAATGTTAACTATCATATCACATAAGTCAATACTCTAGTCCAAGATGTCTGCATCATCTAATACATTCTTATAAATTTTGTAATTCCTAAAGCTGGTGATAGAATTAACATTTCACCCATTTTCTCACTTTCTACCTATTATATCATGGCTCAAATGAACTTTAATGTAGTTGACCTTATAATTTAATATCTTGAAAATCTAACATACTTTAGAGATCCCAAACATAAAAGATAACATAATCTTGGCTTAGAACATCTCATTGCATATGTCCTAAAAAGTAAATATAACCTCCAGTATCCTGCACCACTTAATCATCTCCTAGTCTTCTATTCAATAGCTCATTCCACATCCTTCATAGCGCTTGTTACCACCATATATGATATTTTAACCTCGAGCAAGAGGAAGGAGTGGGAGAACAACCTTAATCACTAGCCCCTATCCGCCAGCAGTCTCAAATTGATCAACTAGTTTGGAGGTTTGATCAGTGGGAGGCTAGATTTGAAAACTACGTAGCTGAGAAGCAAAAACAACAAGCAAATGATCTGGCTCATTTTGAAAGCTATGCATCACAACAACAACAATAGCATGACAATGATATGGCTTGGTTTGGGGCGAAATTAGCTTCCATTCATCGCTTCTTTTCAAACACCACCACCACCACCACCACCTGATAAGGATTCTTTCTCTTTCTAACTTACTTTGTGTTTTTTTTCCTGTGTTTATACTATTCTTTACTTTTATATTTTGTGATATGTATACTTTTCTTATTTTATAGTTTCTTGTTTGTTTGATGTCGTTTCCTTATCTTTTTGTGATGTTAAAAGGCAGAGTAGCGTGTAATTATAGTTTGTATTTTGCTTTGAAATGTTTAATTCCATGTTTCTCTTTTCATTTTGTGTGTTATCTTGTTCTTTGTTATTCGTTTTCTTTTTTTCTTTTAAAATAAAAAAATGTTAAAATTTTTTCATTTTCTTTGCCCTATTTTTGAAAATTGTACTTAATACGGGGGAGCTTAGGGAATAACAAAATACTTTTGAATCATAAACCAACAAAATTTTCCATAATTTAAAAGTGGAAGATTGTTGCAAATCTAGACCCAAGTCCTGCGATTTTGATGATAACAAATATTATTAGACTTTTTACTATGCTATTTATATTTATTACATATCAATTTTGCACTGCTCAATAACATTTTAGGCTTACTGTTCAATTGCAACTTCAATCAATTGAAGATTGAGTAAATTAGGGTCGCGTCTGTTTATAATTTCAACTTAAATGTACTTTCACCTTTCTTAAGTTAAGTCATGTATATGGTGGATACTAAGCTAAGTAACCTTGCAAACACATAGTCAAGGGAGTGAGTTTGTTATTTTAAATTTTTTTTTTTTTATTTTTGAACTAAGCATACATTACGATTTAGATCTTACTAGATGATTTGCTAAAAATAAAAAACCCTAATTAGGGAACCTCAATTAATTAAGATTGATTAAACTCATTGTACTGTACAAATCTAGATCGTATAAGACAATCAATTATAATCAATAAAATAGCCTCCAATCATAAGCAATAATTTAATATTCAAAATATGTGTCTAATTGTACCATATGATCTTCATCATACTGTACAATCAACGACAATCATACCTAAATTGATCCTGTGATTGGGTGTTTAATTATGGTTAAATTATTCAATCATATCATACATGATGATTGGAGATGATCGTACTGTATGAATCAATTCTTACATGGGATGATAATTAAACGCCACCCATCATCCAAGACAAAAAAAAAAAAAAAATTGTTTAGTAATCATAAAGGATAACCCCAAACTTTGTATGGTACGAATTGATCGCTACATTATATAATATTTAATCGCTAGCTATAGTACTGGATGATCATTTTAATCTCTTGAACTAATCATACAGAATGATCACATGATAGTACATGACGATCAATTTAATCTATTTATGTGATCATCCAAACCAATGTAGTTCATACTAGCTAAAAGTGCCTTTATGAACTAAACATACATGACGAAATTGGATCGTACGGGATGATTAAAAGTGCCATATTGAAATTTAGGGCTTCTTTGGAGGCTCTCTATTTAAGTTCTCATATTATTTTGTAAATAAAATCTTTTGCTATTGAGTTATTTGAGAGGGAGCTTAGAGAGAGAGTTGACAAGAGCTTTAGAAGAGAAGATACATAGAGTACTTATGAGGGGGAGTTGTAAAAGCTTCATAAGATTCCTCCAAGAACAGTTCCTTCTAATCTTTTTCAAGTCCCTGCTTTGATTCTTGGGTGGCTCTGGGAAGACAATCTTCAACACTAGATCATGGTTCTATGCCAACTTTAGGATAAAGTAAAAGGATTTATGGTTCTCTGCCAACTCTAGGACAGAGTAAAAAGATTTTTGGTTCTTATCAATATTCAGGAGGGAGAAAAAGGATTTTAGGTTCTCAGCCTTCACTAGGAGGGTGAAAAAGAGTTAAGGTAATTTGCCACACAAGGTTGTTGGAAGAGTTTTTTGTAAGGGCTTCTCTACCTAGTTGTAGGGGCTAAAGGAGAGAAACTAAAAAATTTAGTGCAATACCTGTAGCGGAGGCCTCCGAGGAGTGGATACTGGTAAGATTTGACCAAACTACTATAAAATATGATGTGTTCGTTCTTTTAGTTTTCTATATTTTAATTTTTACACGATTTTTCTAATTTACTATGTGGTTGAAAATTTTGAATTATTTGTTACTATGAATTAATCTGCTTTTGCATCAAGGAATAAAATTGATATTTTTAAATATTTTAAAATGGATATAAAAGGGTATTTTCTTTTTTTTCTTAAAGAAGTTTTAAATTACTAATTCACCCCAGCTTGGTTAGCCTCGGGCTACTTCCTAAAGGTTTAACAACCTTTAAAAACTTTCATTTCAATCCAAATGAACCCCTATCCACTTAGGTCCACTACCATTGGATTTAAATGGTTAATCCAAACTTCATAGACCCAACCCTTGACCCTAGGTCAACATGGTTGACTAAGTCAACTAAGTTTGATCAATCTTACATACATCTTTAACCCCTTTAAACTCTTTAACCAAGGCCTTGCCAAACATATTCAAACCCTTGGGATGTCTCCTTAGGTCCATAGGGGATCCCTCTTGAAGGACCAAGCCTTGGGCCATCTTATGTTAGCCACATGGCTTGACCCATCTACCCAACGAGAGGTCTCCCATAAGCCAAGTCTCTTCTTAAGCCAAATTAAATCAAAATAATGGTGGCATTGGGTGCCCCATGACCCAATACATCCACTCTAGTTGACCTAGCCCATGTGTCAACTTAGGTTAGGAATTAGGTTAACCCATAGCAGTTAAAACCTCTATGGGTTGAGCCATTTCCCAATGTAGACTTTCCCATACACAATTAACTCATTTTTTAGGTGGCCCAAGGTATAACACACCTACCTTAGTTAGGGTAACCCTTGGGTTGACTTGGGCAACCACTTAGGCTAGCCCAAAGTGGTCAAAATAACTTTGACCCGAGCCTTCTCCTACCACAGTCCAAATCAAACCTAATTGACACTTGGATTAGGTAGGCCTTGACCCATTGCACCTCCCACATCAATCCCAACACATGACTTAACCAAGGTTGTACCCAAGTTGACTCAAATTATATAAATTTGGGTCAGCTTGATCCACATGATTTAATTGGGTTTGATCCCACCTAATTGAGCTCATATTTGAGTTCACTTGACCTCCAACATTCTTTCTAGCTCATCTTGTACTAGCCTGTGGCCCGTGATAAATGAAACATGAAAGTTTGTGAAGGTTGTTAAACCTTAAGGAACTAGTCCAAGGTTCACCATGAGGGGGCTGAATTGGTAATTTAAAAAAAAAATTTCAACTTCAAGATAGCGATGATAATATCTTTGAAAAGTTTTTAGAAATTGAAAATACCAAATTTTTAATTAATTATGGAAGTGAATGAGTTTATAAAAAATATTGATTTAATTACGATGATATCTTGTTTTTCAAAACAAACTAATAATGTTCGATTTTCCCAAGTAGTTATAATAAAAATAAAATGCAGGAAAAAAAAATGAAAAGGAAAAAAAATTCTAAAGATTTTTATAGTGGTTCAGTCAACCTTGACATATATCCACTCCCTAGAGTTCTCTGCTTTGGGTATTGCACTAATCAGTAAGTTAATCTCTATTTTCTCCCACAACAAGGCAGAGAAGCCCTTATAGAGCCACTTTCACCAAACCTAATGTGGCAAAGTGTCTAATACTATGTAGCTCTCTCGTTCACGGCAGTGGACCAAGACACTTTTTTCTACCTCCTATAGAAGGTAGAGAACCTCAGCTCCTTTTTTCTCTCCTAAAGAAGGTAGAGTACCTCAAGAAATTCACCTAGAAGCCTCTCTCCCAAGAGAGCCTTTAAGAATCACCAAGGACACATGAGGAGCAAGATTGTCACTAACCTAGAGTAACCATGTGATCCCCTCAAAGTCAACCTCACCTTTTCCTTCCTCCCATTCCCTAGATTTCTCAAAAAGGTCATCACTCAGAGTTCCTTCAATAGTCACACAATCGTCTTACCATTGCAGAGAGAATCACAAAATCTTTCTTAAGTATTGGGCTTCAAGAAACCCCAAAAATTTAAGTTAGCCATCACTGTTCATACAATCTAATTTGAGTTTGTATAGTATGATAAATTCAAAACTAGACCCATCTAGTATGATATAAATAGTTCTTCAGATAAGCTATTCAACTTTTCGAATATATCATATTTTATGATCAAAAAATATTCTAGTATGATCTGTTAGTATTTCTCTCTTATTCATACAAGATGATTTATGCGTCATTTAGAAATTGTCTCTTTAAGTCATCCCAAATTGTTATCATCATATAGTATGTTTAGTTAATTTAAAGTAGGCTATCCATTATCATCATATCATACAAAATGATTAGTTCAAAAAGCATTGTTTCGTTTGGTAGGATCTTCGAAATGACCAAATTTCAACTCTGATTATTATACGATACGATCAATATCATACAATATGATCTGCTGCTTTTAGTGAAATCATAATTTGATTGACTAATTACAAGAGCTAATTTATGCAAGATTTTAAATTTTCATACAATTCAAATCAAATTGTATAATACAATTAGTTTAAAAATTGAATATTGAAAATCTTACTTAAATCATTCGGTAGGTAGATTTGTCAAATCATAATGAATTATATAGTATAATCTAGATAATATAGTATGATTAGTTCATAAAAATTTATTGTTCAATTAGTTATTATGCCCATTCTTTCTATAATGATCGTACAATATAATTAGTACAAAAAATTTAACTTTTAAAATTTATCTCACTCCCCCTATGTGTGTGCATGGTCACCAAATTACATACACTCTTATGTAGCAAGGCTCAAGAAATAAAAAATAAAGAAAAATAAAATTACATACTTTGTTTAATTGACATTCCTATTCTACCCATTCTTGGGCAGTAGCCTTGAGTAGTGTATGTCTTACCTGCAATATTGGTGCTCACAGATAAAAGAAATATCTAAAATATTCAATGAGAAAAGTAAAAAATTCAATTAATAATTATTTTTTCATCATGATAATCATAGACCCTGGATTGCAATGATCTCCCCCATTTTGATGATTGCAAATAATGATGGTTGATAAATAAGATAAAAACTCTTTTCTCCTAAGCTCTCCCTCACTAGGTGATATTTTTAAAATTAGGTGTTACAAATTTTTAACTTTAATAATTTTCTTTATTTTTAATAAAAGGCTAATGAAAAAATAATAGAAAAATAAAGTAACACAAATAGATGTTTCTATTAAAACATAAAACCAAAATATACATTTTCTCCCCTTTTTGACATCACCAAAAAGAGGAGGAACAGAAAATAAAGAAAATATTACCAGAAACAAAAGCAATAAAATAGAACAAATAAGCACTAAAGGTAAGACGAATCCTGATTAGGTGGTTGTGGTGATGGTTGAAAGTATTGATGGATTGAGGCAAATTAATTGTCAATTAAGGAAAACCTTTCTCCAAACCATCTCATTTCTTCCTCATGCTGCTTTTGATATTATTTAATGTGGTACTAGAGCCTATTTTCTAATCACTCCAGTCTCTAAATTATGTCATTGTGAGGGTAGACAGGGTAGGCAGGTGTAGGAAGTGGTATTGGTGGAAATGTAGGTCCACCTACAGGAGCAGCTTCCCCTTTTTTAGCAAACTCTAGCTCATTGTTCTTGTGCCCTACATGGAAAAGTATACAAAAGGAGGCATCTGTATAGAAAATAGGAATATTCTCAGGAAGAGCAGGAAAGTTGATTTGGTATTTTTATTTAGGATATATCCTATGATGTATCCTAAGGTAATATTTTATTTTCTTCAGGAACTTGGATGTCAAATATGAGTCATATTTTGAATATAATTAAGAATAATTTTAGCTTCATTTAATTAGGTATTTGCCATTTTGAGGTAGGTGACTACAGAAAGAAGTGGGGCTATATTAAATCGATCCCCGGCTTTGGGTATAATTGAGGTTCTAAGGATATGCTGGATAACTCGGGATTTCTAATTTAAGATATGGAATAATGGTTAATGATAGTTTACGGGAACATTCCTTATAATAAAGTTGACAAAATTCAATCAAATTCAATTTAAAGATAATGGATTATGGATGAGGTCCATCAGTAGAAAGACCAATATGTTCCCCTAAGTCTTCCTAGGTGATCTCTACTGATTGTCGGCAAACAAGGAAGGTAGTGACAGAGGTTTATAAATTTAGCCTAAGTTTGGATTTTATTTTATAAAGTAATTTAGATTTGAAGGGAAAAGCTAGTGTGAGGAGAAATTGAGGAGTGGTAGAGGAAAAGAGGTTCATCACCTTGAAGTTAAGGGCTGAGTGATTTAACATTCTAGAAGGGGTTATTTTCTCCTCTCTGTATTTATAATAGGCATCTTCATCCCTTGCAGATAGAAAATGATTGTCAAAGCAATGAGAGGAGGAAGAGCTCCCCTGGGTCATTCTGTCATACTTGCTTTCACCTGCCATTGGATAGGAAGACTCAGAGGGTATGAGATTGAGGGATAAGGGAGTTGAGTGAATTGAAATGTTTAAATCCTTTCAATTTTTATATTTTAGGAAGATTAGATAGTACGATTGAGGTATATATAATACGATCAGAGAAGTTAATTCATCTAGATGACTTGTCAAAAAAAAGTGGTCAAATCATACACTATGATTGGCTATCATACTGGATGATCTTAAAGAATTGTATTCATCCTGATGAGTCATCAATATGATGTTTGATGAAAGGTATCATACAGTATAAAAAGGTGTTCATAAGTACAAACACTTTAATTATCATACTGGAATAATGGAATTCATCCCAATCCGATTTGACACGTGTGTCGTATAGTACAAAGAGAGGTATCTTACAGTACAATTGACAATAATTTTGTGCCAAAAAAATTGAATTCATCATTGATTAGTTACACGTAGATCAAATAATATGAATAAGGGTTCATATAATATGATGTACATAACATGATGTAATATGGACCATTGATTAAACTAACAATTATGATCTGTGCATATTGTACAATATAAATGTGGATTGTATAGTACGGTATGAAAAACTTAAAAGATTTTTTGAGGCTGTGAGGTGTTTGTGTGTGTGATGATAAGGAAATACCAAAAAATACTTTTTTTAGTTTTTTTTTTAAACATAAATAACAAACAACAACACATAAACATGCACAATAACAAACACATACATTTTAAGACATATGAATGAATGATTCCAAATATATATTTTTTATTTATTTATCTTGAGGTAAGCATGAGTGTCTATAACACCTAGTTTAGTCCTCAAGATTCTAAAGGTGTCATAGGCTAGGGGTTTAGTAAAGATGTCTAGAAATTGATCTCCTATAGCTATATGATGCAATTTTATATCTCTATTGGCAATATGATCTCTTATAAAGTGGTGCCAAATATCTATATGCTTTGTGCGAGAGTGTTGAATTAGATTTTTAGAAATAAAAATAGCACTAGTTTTCTCACACATAATTGGAATGGTTCTTACAGGTAGTCCAAGATCTAAGAGTTATTACTTTAGCCACAATACTTGAGCATCATATCTCCCTACCACTGTATATTCTACCTCAACTATAAAAAGGGCTACTAAGTTTTATTTTCTACTAGACAAGGAGACTAAAGATTATCCTAATAGTTGGTAGGTTCCATAAGGGTTTTTTCTATCTACCCTACATTCTGCAAAATCAGAATCCATATATCCTATGATTTTAAAAGAAGTGTCGTGTCTAGGATACATGATTCCTAGGTTTGGAGTGTCTAGTAGGTACCTAAGGATTATTTTAATGGTAGTCATATGGGCTTCTTTTTTATCAATCTAAAATCTTACACAGAGACACATACTAAATATTATATCTGGTCTACTAGCAGTTAAGTAGAGAAGTGATCTAATTATACCCCTATACTTTTTCTGATCTATTAATTTTTCACTTGGGTCCTTCTCTAATTGAATAGTAGAGCTCATGGGAGTGTTCATAACCTTAGCATTGTCCATTTTATACTTTTTAAGGATGTCCTTGATGTATTTATGTTAGCTAAGGAAGGTTCCATTATCTATCCACTTTACACTAAATCCAAGAAAATAACTTAGCTCTCTTGTCATACTCATCTCAATTTCTCTACACATTATTTTTAAAAATTTATCACATAGATTTTTATCAAAGGATCCAAACAATATGTCATCAACATATATTTAGATAATGAGTAGGTCTTCTACTTCTTTCTTTAGAAAGAGGGTGGTGTCTGGACTACCCTTAATAACGTCTCTATCTAGATGGAATGTGCTCAGCCTTTAGTACCAAGCTCAAGGTGCTTGCTTCAACCCATACAAGGCCTTATTTAGTTAAAATACATGATTTGGGAATTGTGAAATTTCAAAACTTAGGGGTTTCTCAACATAAACATCCTCATGAATCACCCCATTTAGGAAGGCACTTTTAACGTCCATTTTATATAGTTTGAAACAGTTAAAGAAAATAAAGGCTACTGGCACCCTAATGACTTCTAATCTAGCTACAAGGGAAAAAGGCTTCATTAAAGTCTATTCCTTCAATCGAATTATATCATATAATTACTAATCTGGCCTTATTCCTCACTACTATTCCAGAGTCATTCATCTTATTTTTGAAAACCTACTTTGTTCTAACCACACTATGGTCCTTAGGTCTCTTGAAGAGTTCTCATACATTATTTCTAATAAATTGGTTCAACTCTTCTTGTATTGCTAGGATCAAAAATTCATCAGCTAGGGCTTAATCCATGTTGGTTGGTTCTATCATTGAGATAAAAGCTTAATGTCTAGCTTCCTTCTTAAGTCTATGCCTAGTTCTAAATCCTTCAGATGGGTCTCCTAACATAAGTTCTTTAGGATTACTAAAAGAATATCTTCATTCTTTAGGCAATATTCCCTAAGGTTCTACTCTATTTCCTATAACAATGGCTTCTACCCCTT
This sequence comes from Dendrobium catenatum, assembly GCF_001605985.2. Lineage (NCBI taxonomy): Eukaryota > Viridiplantae > Streptophyta > Magnoliopsida > Asparagales > Orchidaceae > Dendrobium > Dendrobium catenatum. The sequence goes on from NW_021319625.1 coordinate 586,508, forward strand.
GAATGACCTCCACTTCTTCTTCTTCATATTTAGATTTAGAGATCCTATTTGATTAATCAAATATCATATGGATAGGCTCTTCTACTATTAGGGTCTTTTATTGAAGATTTTATAGGCCTTACCTACAAATGAGTAACATAAGAAAATTTTGACAATCGTACAGTACGATTTCGGATCGTACAGTATGATAGTCAATCAATATCCTGACCGATCGTTTCGGGAAAAGGTAGTCAAATCGTACAGTATGATTAATATCGTATAGTACGATCAGACAAATTTTGATCGTCCCGAGGCCCTCAGTATGACTTTTGACCAAAAGTTTCGTACAGTACGAACAGGTGTATCGTACAGTATGATCCATAATAAATATCATACCAAACAGCTTTAACT
>NW_021319625.1:586997-610625 GCF_001605985.2 Dendrobium catenatum
ATCCTGTTTAGAAATCAAAACATTTTCAATAGCCACGAAATTAGAATTGATAGGCATTTCATTTAACATATCATCAATTAAAATAAAAAGTTTAGGATCAGAAACAATGTCATTCCCCTTGTTATTCAAAACAGAATTACCAATGTTATTTAAAACTTCCTCTGAATTATCTGGGACGATCTCCTTACCAGGTTCCTTCTCTTCCAAAACATTTCTTTCACCAGCATCCAAAGAAACATTGTGCATAGCAGAGGACGGTTCCGCCTGAATAACATTTTCTTCCAAAATTTTATTCACGATGGGTATATACACTTTGTTATTCCCGGTAGATCCAGGCCCTCCGTTCGGTTGCACAACACTTTTCTTCAAATCCGGATTAAGTTTAAAACATTCAGCGACAGCATGACCATGAATTTTACAGTGATTACAGAACTCTGGTACTTCTCAAATTCAGCTTTTTGCATATATCCATAAGCTTTAGAACCCACCAAAACTTCCTTCCGGTGTTTTCTTGATATATCCACCTCAATCAAAACTCTAGCTACAGAGGGACGAGTTTTAAAAGCAGTAGTCTGATCAGTTTGGAGAGGTCTCCCGAAGATAGAACCCAACGCATGCAGCACTTTAGTATTAAAAAAATGCAATCGTAAGTTCGGAAATGAAATCCAATATGGGACAATCGGAGATTCTTCCTTTATATAAAAAAATGGAGTCCATTTCAAAACACGCATTTGATAGTTATAAATGAAGTAAGAACGTCTAGCGAACACTCTACTATAATCAAGATCATTTGATAATTGAATCGCAACATGCCTAGCATCCAAAAGCACAACAGAATAAAAACCCGAAAGCTTCAAAGACAAGAAAAATTTTTGTATGGCATCCAGATTAGGACGTATCAAGCAAAATTTACCCACCAAAGTATACTGAATAGGGGAAGCTAACTTAAGCACTTCCTCATCCGACAATAAGACCGCCGAGACACCATTAAAAACATCTTGCTTAATGTTAGGAAAAATATCACCTGAAGAAGAAGCACCGGCTAAAACTTCTTTAAAAGATCTGGATCTAGAAGGCGAAGAAGAACCCTCAGCATCAAGATTAAAAAAGCCTTTTTTCGAAGAAACAGACGGATAAGCAGCTTTCCCCCACGGATTGGCCACAGGAGCAGCCGCCATGGAAAAAACACCCCCAAAGGGCAGGAAAACACCAAAGGAACACCAAACCAGCCAGATCTAACACAAACAAGATGGAAAACTAGAGAAAAAAAGCAGCGCGACAATGGCGGCGTCGATCGCGCGGAGGATGCCCTAAATCACCAGAGCGGCGCTTTGAGGCAGGAGAGAGAGATGCCCCCTTGGCTTCTCTAGTGATGTCGCCTATCAACGCTGTTGGAAATGTGTATTTTATCAATGTTTCAATTTCTTTTATTTCTAATGATGCATTATTAGCACAATTGGCATTAAAATTAATTGATAGACACTTTTGCTGATCACTCAACTAGCTGGGTGACTTTTACTCGGCTAGCTCAGGTGCTGGGGAGGATATGACTGAGACTCAGGATGATTTTTAAGCTTTGTTTGGCGTGAATGTAGACAATATTGAAGATGCTGCATTTTCCAATGGTGGTCTAAGCTTTCAAGGCGAAAAATCAAAAAAGAAATCGTAGAAGTTGTTCTTGGGTAGTTAGGTTTGCTTTTCGTGGCCTGTGTTGATTTTGGGTTGTGCGTGCGGTTTCTTACTGCTTGTTTGGATTTTTTAGCTAGTTTTTTAATGTGGCGTCGCTTAGATGTTCGGGTTTGTTGGTGTCGAACAATAATGAGGAAGTTTTATTATTTGGCCAACTGGATGACTTGGGCTTAGTTTGGCAACCTTAGTGGATGTTCTCTTTGTTTTGGCCTTCGTTTGTTATTGGGACTTTATGCTGCTTGATTTTTTTGCCGCCAATGGATGGTCCTTGCGTGGCAACTGGGTGGCACTCTTGTATCACGCTGGCTTCATGGACTTGTTAATTCTATTTATATTTTTAGACTTATTGCTTTTCCAGGTTATCTTGTAATTTGTCATTTTTCCTCATTGACATCTTTTTGGCCTTTCTCTGTATTTTCTTTTTTGTTAATGAATTAAATATTTTGCTATAAAAAAAAAGGTCGATAGGATAGTGGTTGTTTGGTCGGCAGAACCATAGTCGATATATAAGATAGTGGTTGGAAAGACCGTAGTAGTTGATGGAGATCGGAATGATTATAGTTAGTAGGAAATAGGGGTTAAAGAGATTCTAGTAGTAGGGTGGTACTCTGATAGAACACTATGCATCATGTGGTAGCCCGACAGAAGTTTGGCCCTAATGTGGTGGTCCAGCAGAAGTCTAGACCTTAGGTGGTGGTCTAGCAGAAGTCCGAGCTTCAGGTGGTGATCCGGTAGAAGTCCGAGCCTTAAGAGGTGATCCGACATAACTCCGATCATGAGGTTGTGTTCCGGCATAACTCTGTGCATCAAGTGGAGGTTTGGTATAAGTCTGGGCCTCAAGTGGTTGTCAAATAGAAGTCCAAGCCTCCAGTGGTGATCCGGCAAAACTTTGGGCATCAGATGGTGATCCGACAGAACTTCAGCCGCCAGGTAGAGGCCTGGCAGAAGTTTGGGCCTCAGAGGGTTGTCCGGCAGAACTCAGCGCCTTAAGTGGTGGTCCAGCGGAACTTCGGGCGGTGTTCGAGGAGGAGCAAGGAGGTAAGATCGATCTTCAATCTCTCTCTTGCTCTCTTGGTTGGAGCCCCCCTTTTCACGAGGTAGGAGGGGTCTATTTATAGATTTTATTGAGTGGCATGTCCCATAAATAAGAGGAGGATCAAGGGCAAATGGGGAGTGATTTGGATGGACAGCATCTATTGAATCCCTTATTTGTGGACAGTTCATTAGACATTTAAAGCTCTTAATGATGTTGGAATTTATCAATCTTAGGCTCATTGGATTCGTCTCGTTGAGCCGCTCAATTCAACATAAGCATGTCATGTTTGGTAATTCAAGTTATGGTTTGAATCTTCCAACATTTCTTCAGGTCCTCAATTTGAACCCATTTAGGTTCGATTTCAGTCGAATTTGGAGTCATTAGGTTTGTAATTCAGAGATGTTCAGTTTGACTATAAGTTTGCTAACAATGGAGTTCGGATGATCCCAATTGAAATTTTTGAAGCTTCCAACTTGATTTTGCCTCGAGATTTGTAGTCGATCAAGATAATTTTTTGATGATGTATCAATATCCATGATAATTAGGATTGGAATGCAATTTTTTTTGTAATAGAAAATATTTTAAAATTCAATTGAGAGTGATCTTTTTTCTTCCAAATTTAACTTGGTGGAAAATATTTATCTTTATTGTGATAAGATTGAGAGTGATAAACATCAATAACTTGGTGGCAAATATTTATCTTGTTACCATGTAATTAATGTACTTGTTGCATCCTATAATATTCATGATAATAGAGAAGTATAAAGTTAAACATCTTAGGGTTGTACGAAGATCCAACACACAATCAGATGAAAGAGATGGTGTAGTATTTATAAGAGACACCAAGAATTTTATGTGGAAGCTACTGAAAAGGGGAAAAATCATGGGGTCTAACAAGTTTGAATGAATCCACTATTATTTGTAGTCGATGACAAATGAGGTTCTTCCTTAGGGGAAGGCATTGGCTTGATGTAATAAATATACATGATATAAAGTGCATTATATAATGAGACTTGGAAGAATCACTATTTATATATTTGTTTGGTCGGCAGAACCATATTCGGCGGGTGATGGAGGTCAAAAAGTCCATAGTCTGGTGACGGTGGTCGAAGGGACCTTAGTTGGCAGACAACAGTGGCAAGAAAAGACTGTTGTCTGGTGACGGTGGTCTGAAGGATCGTAATCGACTAGCAACAGAGATCGCCTGGCGATAGGTGGAAGTTCAGCTTCCAACTAAATTTTAACGATGGTTGGAAGTCCAATGTTAGATAGAAGTCCAACAGAAGTCAAGGTACACGAAGAAGTCTAGCGACAGAAGTCTGTCAATGAGCGAAAGTTCATTGTTAGGTAAAACTACGACAAAAGTCCAGTAATGGGATAAAGTCCATCGTCGGGTAGAAATCCAATAATAGATGAAAGTCCCACGTCGGATAGAAGTCATACGAAAGTTCGACGACGGGTAGAAGTCTGGCGCCAAGTAGAAATTCAGCGATGGGCAAAAGTTGGGCGTCAGATAGAAGTCCGACAAAAGTCCAACCTCGGGTAGAAATCTGACGATGGGCGGAAGTATGGCATCAGGTAGAAGTTTGATGAAGTCTAGCGACGGACAGAAGTTCGACGATAGGCGAAAGACTGACGTCGGGTAGATGCCGGACGAAAGTTCGGTGATGGGTGAAATTCGACGATGGGTGGAAGTCTAGTGATAAACATAAGTCCGACATCGGGTAGAAATTTAGCTATTTACAGAAGTTCGGCATCAGGTAGAAGTCTGAATAAAGTCTGATTATGTGTGGAAGTCTGACGTTTGGTAAAAATCTAGCGACGAGCAGAAGTTCGACGTCAAGTAGAAGTCCGACGGAAGTTCGATAATGGATATAAGTTTGGCATTGGTCAGTGGCCGCGAGGTGGCCGAGGAAGTGTATGTTTGTAAGAGAACTCTTCTTTCTCTTCATCCTTGGCCCCCTTTCTCCTCCCCTCTTCCAATGAAGAATGAGGGGTCTATTTTATATATTTCTTAGAGTGGCATGACCATTAAATAAGGATAAGATCATGGACATGCTGGGAGTGGTTTGAATGGACGTTAAATGTTGAATACCTTAATTATGAGCTGTTTACTAGACATTTGAATGTCATAATGATATTAGAATTTGATGGTTTTATGCTCGTAGGATACATCTCGTCGAGCTGCTCGATTAGACTATAAGCAAGTCATGTTTAGAGGTCATTTAGTAATCCAAATTATGGTTTGAACCTTCCAAATGTGCTTCGGTTCTTTGATTTGGATCCATTTAGACTAGGATCGAGTCAAATTTGGTGTCGTTAGGTTTGTATAGGCAGTCGTTGGGCTCCGAAAGTGTCAAAATTGAATCTTGAACGTCAAAAAATAGTTTCGTGGACCCAAAAATGTCCAATTTGGACTGTTCGAGCCAAAAATTATGCCCTGACTTGAATAGGTGGCCAAACTGGTTGGTCACCAGCAGCCGCCGTTCACGATAGCCCGACTTGGCATGCGAGCAAAAAGTCGCTCCTCCAAGGGGGCACATGGTCTTGAGAGCAGTCGATTTAAAATTGGCTACAACATTTATTAATTTAATTTTTTTAACATGGGCCCCACAATTTTTTTAAGAGGGGGCGGTGCTACAACCGCCCTTCTTTATAATTTTTTTTCTTTTTCAGATTTTTCTAAGAATAAAATGGTTTAGTTTGAACTATCCATATCAAAGATAATCAAATGAATTATTGGGATTGATTGGAAATGATTTGAATGTTGATTAAAAGTTGTTAGAAGGCTGGACCAGAGATTCGATTGAAGGGTAGAACTGGATTCGATTAAACTTGGATTTGGTTTTTATTGGGACCTATATGACTGAGAGGTGAACATCTTCCGTCATTAGGTCACCAGCATGAAGCCTAGATAGGTCCCAATGATCTCATACAAAAATGAGGTGAACACCACGTTATGACAATGCATCACAATAACATGCAAAAATGTATTATGCTATATACAGTTTATATTTGCTACTTTGAACCAATTTCCTCCTCCAATGAAGGACATAATTTATAATCAACTACTAATATTAGTGGAATTATTTTAACTAGCCAAGGCCCAGTGTTTTTTACCTTTTTAGAATCTTTCACATTAAAATTTGTTGTCCCACATGAACCTTGCACCATACTCTTTTATTTGTATGCATGATAAATCTGTGTACAAAGTTAAGACGTTAAACTTCATATTTCTCTATTGCCGTGAATATTTAAGGACACAACAATATTAATAAAAATTTAAAGAGATTTTCTAAAAACCATTGTTGGTAAACCTTTTTAATTAAGACAAACTTAAATTGTTGAAATTCTCATGTGTGAAAATTTGTATTTTTCATGAATGATGAATCTTATTTAAATCACAATTGCTCTATTGACAACATGATTGCCTTGAAGGCAAAAATATTTACTATTTATATGCACAAATTTCATGTAAATAAAACCCTAAAAACTTAGCAATATTTTTTTATAAATTTATTTATTCGAAAATTAAAATTAAAGTTGAATAATTTTTTTTTTATAATAATGGCATTTGAAAAATAATATTACTAATACACAATAATATTTAATATTGTAACAACAATCTCTTTGAATTATTATATATAAAAATTGTGAATCAAGTTTTTCTTTTTCTTAAGAAATTTTATTGCCCACAGAGTTTCTTGATTTAAGTCCATTCATTAGCTTTCTCCTACAATTTTTTTTTGGAAATTTAGGGCATAGCCCATTTTATTAAAAAACAAATACAAAGTTCAACAAATAGGACCAAACAAATGCAGGAAATAAAAGAAGAAAAACAGAACTACAACCAACATTCTATAACTAATATAGAATGAAGAAAAACAAACCTATAAAAAACTCAAACATAAAAAGGATTTAAGGAAATTAAGAACATTAAACAAGAGGACAACAGACTGCAAACTTTCTCAACCAAGCAGAAGGTAGATAGAGCAGATCCAAGCTCGCCGTAGAAAACCCGAAGGTAATGACAGGATCAAAGGATAAGTCAGCATCTCAATCCTCAGTGTCTCCATGTTCAAGTTCTAAGAAGAATGTTTCACTCCAGTACCCAGAATCCTCAAGCTTCCGCTGTCCTGAGGAAACAAGTCCGCTCGCCCAATCTAGGCAAGCCAGCCAACCCAACCTCCCTGCCCTAGCCTGCCATCCGCAAGCTTGCTGTGCCCCAGCGCCCCACAACCTGTCGACCCGCCCGCCCGCGAGCTCAATGCCTACGACGTTGAAACCCCGCTCTTTGACATATCATGTGCCTAACCATCAGGCCACTTAGGCAAATATGCTTAAATAGATTTTTTAATTTAAATTATAACTTATAAAATATTAAAAGTAATTGTTATTTTAAAAGTAAAACTTTCTTTTTGAAAGATCAAAATTATTATTTTAATTAATTAATTTAACAATGAATTATTAAATTAGTGAATTTAATTTGATAATAAGTTATTACTTTATTTAACTTAATTTTAGAAAATAAATAATTATAAATATTTATTATAGTAATTTTTTTGAAAAATTTAATTTCCATTGGAAATTACTTTTGAAAGCCAAGCAAAAAATCCGTCAAAAATCCACTTGAAATTTTCCGTTGAAAATCCACCAGAATTTGCCTCAAATTTATTTCCGCCGGAAATTAGTGGTTTCTTGTAGTGATAGAATAAATATGATAAATAAAACATTTTATCAAATAATAATATTCATACATGCTAGATCTTTTCTTTAAATATTTCAATTCAATAAAATTCGATTACAATAATATTATCTTATGCGACACTTTTGTAACAAGTTACTAATTGACCCAAGAACATCTTGCCATGCATTCCTAGTAAACTCTTTTTTGCGAAGTACACGAGCCACAAATAAGATTTTACGAGGATCGCCTTCACATTTTTCCAATATCTGAAATCCTAGCTCCTTCAACCCGTATGCTAGCTCCTCTTCTCCATGTGAGAAAAGTAGCATACAAAGCATTCTCAAGCTAGTCTTTATAGAAAGTTTCTTCACTTGATGAATGTGTGCAACCTTCATATCTTTTGTAACATTTTCACATCTTGTTGTGATTAAGACTCTAACACTCGCGTTAGCATTTTCCAACGGAGCTTGAAGGCAATCAATCCACACATTCGCCATCAACATATCATCCAGAACAAGAAAAAAGCTCTGACATGAAGCAACAGAATCTCTAAGAATGGACTGCAACTCTGATTTGGTATTAGCATCCATGTAGCTTCCCTTTGCCTCAATAATTAACAACTTCAACAAGTCAATTTGTGAGTAAATTTTGTTAGCACAAGCCCATGCCTTTACATTGAAATAGTTCTTGATTTCATGGTGGTTAAAAATTTTTCGAGCTAATGTTGTCTTCCCTATACCCTCCATGCCGGTAACTGCAAAAACACGACATTTTTCTTCAACCTTCTCTGTGATCAAAAGATTAACCAACGCATTTGCAGCAACATCAACCTCTCTTCCAACAACTAAATGATCAACCAAAGAAGAAGTTTGACAAAAATCAACTCTAGTGATTTGGAGGGGTTTTGATTTTGTAGATTCTTGTAATTCATATTCTTTTCCATCTATATATATCTGATTGAGTCTTACATTACGTTCTTTGATCAGATTTCTCATATCACGACCTTCACTAATGGGGGCTAAGCGGCGGAGGGCAGCTAAATTGTTGCAGCAAGGCATAGTTGTTTTAGGCTTTTTAGTTTCAAATAGCTTTGTGCCCACATCCTTACATATGTTAATGATTTTATCGGCATCATATATGGCATCTTTAAGCTCTAAGAGCCAGAGTTTAATATATGGCTCATCAAACTTCCTTTCTTCAGCATCCTCCAACAAGCTTTATTGGATACTCCTTATATGTTGTAGCATGGTTTTAATCTCGTTATCAACATCTAGAGCAAAAAATTCCCATTGGTGAACATACATGGCAAGACAATTAGAGAAATTATTTATAAATGCCTCCATTTTGAGCTTTGATGAAGAAAAGAAATTGCACTAATATTTGCGTTGATGAAGATGATTTGTGTTGACTCTCAGGGATATTGGCTCGGTTAGTCTACCGGAGGAAGAGAAAGCTTGATTAGATTTTCCTACTTTCATACAAGAGAGAATTTGAAGTGAATGATTTACTCTCCTTTATTCTGTATTAGAAATTTTATACAATATTTATAGATACAAATCAGTGAAGAAAGAGGAAAGTGAGTTAATATTCATAATAAATGTCAATTAAATATATAGACTAAAAGAAAATAAAAAAGTAAGTGATTTAATACCTATAATAAATGTCAATTTAATACATATGCTAATAGAAAAGAAATTAAAAGTAAAATGAATTATTGCCAATAATTAATGCCAAGTTAAAATATATAGTAGAAGATAGGAAATTTAAAATAAGGAAGTAATTGATTTATTTGATTTCTTTCTATTTGCTAATAAAATATTATAAAAAAGACTAATTTTAATCATATATTTTAGAAAAATGTTAAAGAAAATGATCTACCCATCCAGGGATTAATCACAGCTATTTACTACAATCTCGTTGCTCTATTTTATAAGCATTTGGCTGAAGTAACCACTTGGGTTGCTACTGCTAAGTAAATACTGAAGGAGCTCTTTGGAGCGATATGAGCGGGAAGCTCGCCATTGTCCAACGCCCATTTGCAGTGGCAGGACCATCAGCACAATATTGGAACAGCAAGCCTACACAGTTCGAGTATATAGATCCCTTCAAGGATGACTTCGTTCGGCTTGCCACACTCCCCAACACAATATGATGTGCTCCTCCAGTAAATGCAATCACCACATAGCACTACAAAGTTGGAGGAAGAAGGTAGAGATTCAACTGAGATTTAAGTTTATCCAAGGACAAGACGACCACCTGATAGATACACACATGGGAGTGCAGCCATCCCCAAATGTAAGAAGTGGTAGGGGACAATATTGACATTATGTATGTTGTGTCGATATAATAAAACCACATATCTTCTTTCTCAAATATCAAGTTATCCTTTTTTTCACTTTTTTTTTTTTCAATTTTTATTAATGTAAATTTTTATCCTTTTTTTCACTTAATTACATAACATATGTGGAAAACTATTAAACCAAACTAAAGTAAATATGCATAAGTAGTAATCTCAAACATACATTTTCTTTTCTGGAGAAACATATGTAATCAACTACGTAGCATAATAAAATACATTGACACACTTGATATTAAATATAAAAAGTATAATGAAGAAAATACAAATCAAGCTAATGAGGCTAACATTTAGACCAATTACATACATACCTAGTACAAATTATTGAGAAATAAATTAGCAATTATTTATTTTTAGTAAATTTAAAATAAAACTAAATTTATAAAAAATATACTATTTAAATTTTGCCAATAAAAAATCTTATTATTCATATAGTATACTAAGATATTTATTTTTAATTTATCATTATTTAATGATTATATGATATTATTTATCTAAGTTTAAAATTTATTAACAACTAACTCATTTAAATTAATATTAATAATAATAAACTATTATATTATTATTCGAATAGTAAAAATATATTATGTTTACTCAATAAAAAAACTATTATATTACTTATTTTAATTAAAAATATGGTCCTTTTAATAATTTGGCCGTGTATAATTGTTTTTTTTTTCTAATAAAAAGGATTATAATGGAAAGATGCCGATTTTGCAAAAAAAATCAGAAAACATATCATAGGGGTTTTTTTTTTCTTAATCACAAAGGTGTTTAAGTTTAAATTCAGAAAACTGATAATCAGAAAACCTAAATCTCTCACTTTAAATTATATATTTTGTCTTATTTTCAACCTGCTCAAAACCCTTTTGTTAAACTCCCAATCAATAGGTTAAAACAAGTTAATAATAATGTTTTTAATTATTTTTGTATCAAATTATAAATTACATTGATTTATATGTCACTCTTTGAATCCAGTATTTCTTAGGTAGGGACAAAGCTTTTCAAATCATGAGAAACAGAATAATAAATTAGTTTATTATGCAAATTCAATAGATAGTTTCTTTTTATTAAAATAAAAATAATAACGTATAAGACATATTATCTTTAAATAATAATAAACAAAGTAAAATCTACTCTGTCATATTGATATAAAAAATGACATCATACCTTATATTAAAATAATATCATACAGCATGCATGAATGATAAAAAAATGCCAAATGTTCTTTAATGAATTTTAGTTGATGGTGCTCCCAATTAAGGGTGTTAATGTTTGACACGATCTGAAATTCGGGAAGTTTTATTTGGTTCGGTCGACCGAACGAGAGAAACGTTCGGTCGCAGGCTAAAATCGCGCGGTACCGAGGTGTACCGAGTTTTTCAAAAAACTCGGTACACCTCGGTACCGCGCGATTTTAGCCTGCGACCGAACGTTTCTCTGCATTCGGTCGGAGGACGTAATAATTGTTCGAAATTCGGACCTGAATCTAACATGAAAAATTCAATTTCAGGTCCACCCATTTAGCAAATGGGATGGGTTCCAGTGTCAATCCGCTAACACAAAAATGACCCAGAAGTGAACAGTCAGCAGCATGTCCCTCCTGCGAGTGACCTCGTAACAGACCGATTCCCACTTGCAAGCTATCGCGAGCACCTGTGCGACCCTGCAGGCTCGCTCTAGCTTTTGCTTCTCCTACGCATGCGTGAGGGCGACCCCATGCACCTACGCAGCTGCGCCTGCTACTGTTGCACCCATGTTGTGTGCAATGCTGCTGGCACCCTATCCACACCCATTGCTGCATGACCTCGCACTGTGCGCGGCGACGAGCTCTCCTTCTGGTTGTACCGCGTTATGTGTGAGGCTGCTAGTAACCAGGGCTAATAAGGTCAAGTTGGGTCAATCTGTTAACCCGCCAGATCTGATCGAGATTCAATTGAGATTACTATTTTTTCTCCCAATTTTAGTTTAGTGGCAAATATGTATCTCTATTTTGATAAGATTAAGAATGATGCACATCATTAAGTGCAGGTGAGGTGGTTATCTTTTTACCTTGCAAGTATTGTACTTATTTTGCTTATGTTCTTTTGTTGTACCTTTTTAAACATATTAAGGGGAAGAGATCCACTCTTTCTAGGGGTGTAAATGAGAGTCAAGTCAAATATTTATCTAATCGAGCTAAGCATGTTTAATTATTACTGAGCTCGATCTCAAGCTCGTTTATGAGCTCTCGAGCTCATTAAAAAAACTATAGGCTCGAGCTCGACTCGATTGTTGAGCTCGATTTCTTACTTTTATTTTTTTTTCAATTTTTAATATAGAATTAATTTAAAATTATTAAACCATATTATATAATACTTATTTAAATTAATTATTAAATACATTTTAATATAATTGAGGGGCTCAACAAGCTTTCGAGCCGAATCAGCTTGAGCTTGAGTTCGAGCTTATTTAGTATACGAGCTCGAATATAGGCTCAAGATCGAACTCGTGGCTCAATAAGCTCAATTGACGAGCTTGTTAACGAGTTTCACTAGCATATTCATGTGCAACCATATCGTAAATATTCACATACATCTAGAGCTGCCTCATCAATCATTTATAAACTATAGTTTAATCAAAATGGCCAATAAAGAAACCTTCGATAAGCACTACCAAAAATTTGAGATTTTGGCATCTACTTATAGCGTATATTAGGATACATTGGAGATAAAAATTTAATTTCAATGCCACTAAAATACATGTTAAATTATCGAAAAAATTATTGGAAGAGTTCCTGAATTCATTGAAAATGCAGAATTTAGATTTTGAGGTTTTGGGTTTTCCACGTTTGAAGCATCATTCTCCAGGAGAGCGAGAGACATATTTTTTTCACTTATGATGAGAAATGAGTAAAATGAGAACTAGAATATCTCATTATTAAAGTTTCCTTCCATCCTGACAGAAAGACTAAGGCAAAGTAAAATTTTATTATGTGTTTTGATTACAGCCATGACAAAGTATATATAGAGTTATTATGAGCTACAGGAATGGATACATGTACAGACTAAAAATATAAATAGATAGATACAAGATATAGCCTGTTATAGCTTTATTACACCCCCTCAAGCTAATGAACGGAGCCGGACAGTTACCTTGTTGCGAAGATGATGAAATATGTTAGTCGAGAGATGCTTGGTGAAGATGTCCGCAATCTGATCTTTTGTAGAGATTGGAAAAACCTGAACAGCTCTGGTGTGGATATGATACCGAATTAAATGGTGATCGATTTCGATATGCTTTGTGCGAGCGTGAAATACCGGGTTATTAGCAAGGGCAATAGCCGAGGTACTATCACAGTGTAGGCTGGTCGGAGAGGTGGAAGGAATGTTGAAGTCTAGTAGAAGTCGTCTGAGCCAGAGAACGTCGACGAGAGCTGCAGCGATCGAACGGTATTCCGCTTCGGTGGACGATCTTGCGACGGTGTGTTGTTTCTTGACACTCCATGAAATGAGTGTTTTGCCCAAGAATGAGCAATATCCTGATGTAGAGCGTCGTGTATCTTTGTCACCCGCCCAATCTGCATCCGAATAGGAGTGGAGTTCCAAGGGTCCCTGCAAAATAGGTAAACCAAGTGAGAGTGTGCCTTTAATGTATCTTAGTAAACGATAGAGTAGTTGAAAGTGTTGTGGCTCCGGATTATGCATATGTTGGCAGAGGAGATTGACAGTAAACGATATATCCGGTCGCGTGATGGTTAAATATTGTAGAGAACCGGTAATTTGTCTGTAGAAAGTAGGATCAGTAGATAGGGGAGTTGACTGAGTGATATCCATAGTTTTAGTGCTGGCTGGATTGGCAAGAATTTTGCAGTTTGAGGCACCAGCTAATTCAAGGAGAGACGTAGCATAGGCTGTTTGAGAAAGCATGTAAGACTCAGTTTCTTTCTTTATGTCAATACCAAAAAAGCTGTTTGCCAATCCCAAGTCCTTCATTTCGAATTGTTTATGTAACTGATTGATCACGTTGGTGACAGTAGGAGCATGACTACCCGTAATCAATATATCATCTACGTAGATGACAAGGTAAACTTGAATGTCGTCTTTGTGAAGTTTGAATAGAGAGGAGTAAGCGGTCCCTGGAGCAAAACCGAGAGTAATAAGAAAACTAGAAAATGTTTGGAACCACTGGCGAGGAGCTTGTTTTAGCCCATAAATCGCTTTCTTGAGTCTGCACACATAGTTGGGATGATGATCATCTTCAAAACTTGCAGGTTGCTTCATGTAGATAGTTTCATTAATAGCACCATGTAGAAAAGCATTAGTTACATCAAGTTGATGTACCGGCCAGTTGTGAGATAAAGCAACAGTTAATAAAATGCGAATGGTCTGAAACTTAGCTACAGGACTAAAGGTTTCGAGATAATTTAACCCGTATTGTTGATGATTTCCTTGAGCAACGAGGCGAGCTTTGAATCGAGCAATAGACCCGTTTGATTTGTGTTTAATTCTGTATGTCCACCGACTGCCAAGAACCGCAGCATTTTGCGGAGGAAGGACGAGCTCCCAGGTGCCTTGCTTTTGTAACGCAAGGAATTCCTCTGCCATGGCACGTCTCCACTCCGGTTGTTGGGAAGCAGCAGTGTAGGAAGTTGGTTCTTGCTGGTGGCTAGACTTAGACAGATTGAGACAATGAAGCAGATTAAGGCGTTGAGTTGGTTTTAAAGAACTGGTTTTCATACGGGTGGTCATAGGGTGAGTAGATTGAACAGGAGCATTAGAATTGTTCGCAGGTAGTGTGGGTGAGAAATCATGAGGCAGAGGAGGATCACATTGAGGAATGAAATTTTCGGTATAGTTATTTGGTGCAGTAGGCTGAGACAGGGATGTCTGTGAAGGTGGCTTGCTGGTTTGTTGAATAGTGCAAGAAGTCGGAACAAGAAGAGAAGGTTGCAAAGGTGGCATGGGCTGAGTGGCATCATTGGACACATGTTTAAACGGAAAATGACACTCATTGAATACAACATGCCGAGATATGTATATCTTGTTTGTTGTCATATCAAGGCATTTGTATCCTTTTGAAATGTGTGAGTATCCAAGAAAAACACATGTGCGAGCCCGTGGTTGAAGTTTGTGGCGTTGGTTTGTAGGAATCCAGGGATAGCAGGCGCACCCAAAGACTCTAAAGAAATTATATTCAGGTGTTCTGTTGAACAGCCTGAATAAAGGAGAACTGAGATTTAACGTAGGAGTGGGTAGACGGTTGATAATGTACGAGGCGGTGAGAACAACATCAGGCCAAAAATCGTGGGGAACCGAAGCACTGTTTAGTAAGGTACGAGTTGTTTCAATCAAATGTCTATGCTTGCGCTCATCTAAACCATTCTGTTCCGGTGTGTAAGGGCAGGAGGTCTATTGAGCAATGCCATGTTGAGTTAAAAACTTCTTGAAGTTTTGATTCAAGTACTCCGTGCCGCCATCTGAACGAATGCACTTAATCTGAAATTGAGTTTGTTTTTCAACGAAGCGTTTGAAATTACAAAAGATTTCAAAGACTTCATTTTTATGCTTCATAAGAAATACCCATGAAAAACGAGAGAAATCGTCAATGAACACGACATAATAAAGAAAACCTTGATGCGAGGGAACCGGAGCAGGTCCCCACACATCCGTATGAATAAGTTCAAGAGGCATAGTAGAATGAGAATGGTTATTTATAAAAGCTAGTTTGTGACCTTTAGAGGTCGTACATTCAGAACAGAAAGAAAAATTATGCGGTATATGAAGATGTTTATTAGTAGTAGAGATAGCTTGAATAATTTTTGAATTGGTGTGACCCAATCTTTGATGCCAAAGAGACGCCGCCTGAGAAGTCACGGTGAGAGCCTTCTTGGGAAAAACAGATGTAGTAGCCAAGCGAACCGGATAAAGACCTCTATTGCTTGGACCCGAGAGAATTGTTCTGTTTGTCTTCATATCCTTGATCATAAAACCAGAGGGATTAAAGTTGACAGAAACGTTGTTATCTTGCGTAAGATTAGACACAGATAATAAATTATGAGATAGTTTAGTAACGTGAAATAAAGAATTGAGTTTAAGCTTACGATACGGTGTTGGAAGAATACCATTGCCGGTGTGAGCAATGGAGAGAGTTCTACCATCACCTACAGTGATGTTATCCGGTCCATTGTATGAAGTGGCTTGAGACAAGTTGTCCATGGAATTGGTAAGGTGAGCCGATGCCCCCGTATCAAGGTACCAATCGTGATTATTTGAGTCAGTTGCCGCTACCAGTGCTCTGGATTGAGGATTCGGAGGAGTAGTATCCGGAGGATTAACTGTAGTGTTGAGACGGTGCCAGCAATTATGTGCAGAATGCCCTTTCTTATTACAGATTTGGCATTGAGGAAGAGGAGTATTCGATGTTCTAACTGGTTGTGACGTTGATTTTCCTTTTCTGCGTTGTCCGTGTCCTCTGTGAGAATACAGAGCGGTAGAGGAATCACTGAAAGAAATTTGTCGCAGCGACTCCGACTGAAGATTGATTTCCTCAGTTATGAGCAGCGAGTAGAGATTCTCAAGGTCCAAAGGTGTCTGCATTGCACGAATGGTTGTTTTGAGTGCATTGTATGATGGTGGTAGCTCATTCAAGGTATAGAGAAGAATATCTTCTTGATCAAGAACCGCTCCGGCAGAGACAATGTTATCCACGATAGTCTTGATTTGTTGGAGATACTGCGCCATAGTTTGAGATTTCATCTGAACGGTATGTAATTCGTTTTTGAGCTGAATTACACGCGACCGATTTGAGGATTGTAGGCGTCGTTCCAACGCATTCCAGATCTCTGATGTAGAGGTAAGATGAATGACATACGGTAGAATAGCCGGAGATAAGGTGGAGCAAAGGGCTGCCGCTAGATTTTGATTGATGAGAACCCATTCTTGATGCTTTGGGTTCGGTACTTTGCTGCCGGTCGAGAGAGTTTTGTGACTGACCGGAGGAGTAGTAGTCGTCGAGAGAAAGGAGGAAAACCCATTTGCATTGAGGAGTTTTAGGACCTGTGAGCGCCAGATTGAATAGTTATCGGACGTCAGCTGCGCCGGAACTATAATCTTGATGTTGGAGATGACGAATTTGAGAGCAGCAGGGATGACAGGTCTGTCATCGGCATCGTCATCTTGGATCTCAGCAATGTGTGTTGATGAGTTTGCTTCCATGATTGGCGAAGGGTGAAAGACGGGAGGAGGGAAGAAAGAACAAGAAACGAAAAAGAAGAGTTCAGGAGATAGGAAAGCTGCGCTCTGATACCATGACAGAAAGACTAAGGCAAAGTAAAATTTTATTATGTGTTTTGATTACAGCCAGGACAAAGTATATATAGAGTTATTATGAGCTACAGGAATGGATACAGGTACAGACTAAAAATATAAATAGATAGATACAAGATATAGCATGTTATAGCTTTATTACATCCCTTTTCCCCGTCTGATAGGGTTTCGCCTCTTGCAGACGTGCTAGCATCTTTGACCGTCGTGGCTCTTCCATCTTCAGGGAAGCGCCTCTCTCCCTTTCTTCTTGTGTTTTTGTGGCCTTTTTGTATGGTTGAATGTTCTTCGTCATGATTTTTCCACCTTTGTCCGCTCGTCGGCAGGAATGGCGGTTAATCACGTGGTTAATCCAGGTTTGGACGTGGATGTTGAATCTTTGGTTATACCGATTTGGGTTTCCTTCCCTAACTTGCACCCCCACCTCTTCTGCTCTCGTATCCTCCATGTTTTGGTATCATTGCTCAGTGACCTTTGAAGACAGATAATGCCACTGTTGTTGGTTCATGCCCCTCTGCTGCTTGAATGCTTGTTGAAATTGACAAAACGAAAAGCAATCCTAATCGAGTTTGTCTTAGTCTTGATAAGTTCGGTTATGTGCAATTGGTGGAAATGGAGGGATTTCCTCCATTTGCAATCATTTTAAATCTCTTGGCCATTCAAATTTGGATTGTCATGTTTTACATCATAAGCTTAAAGTCAACTCAGAGAATGCTATCGTTAGTATTTTTGATCAGGCTAATGAGGAATTGCGAATAACTACGGTGGCCCCATCTCTATCTTTTTTTTTTTCATTCTTTAATCCGTCCTATTGCTAATGTTGGTTTAACTGTGGATAATTTGGATTCTGAACTTCTATATTCTAATGTGCATGTAGTTTTGGCCATCCCTAACTCTTCGTCTAGTAAGCTTGTTGGTGATTTTGATGCTGAGAATATTGGTCGTATTAGTGATGAGATGGTTGGAGATTATGTTTTGGTTCCTTTGGTTAACTTGTCTCATTCTCATTGTGGCTCCCATTTTGTTCAAGGGGATTGTGTGGGTTTGATTAATTGGTGCTTTAACTCTTGATTTTGAGCATCAACTTGTTCTTACCCTTAATGTCGTTGTGGATGCTTTTGAGGATAATTCTCCTTGTAAGGAAAATTTAGATGTTGGTAATGGGAGTTTGAGTGATATTAACAGGATTGATTTGAATATTTCTTCTAGAGATTTGGTCATGCTTTCTAATGACTCACCCAAAGATATCATGGGTGTGCCGCCTATCATTGCCAATGTGATAAATAATGATGTGATTCTTGATGTGTTAGTCTCTATTATTTTTGAAAGATGCTCTGAATCCTCATTTAAATTTACATTCGAAGGAGTTTTGTGTGGATCATTCTAAATGGTTGGATGATTATTCTTCATTGGCTAATGGGGGTGATGGGGATGATAAGGTTGAGCTTAAGGATGATTTCTTTATTTTAAATGTAATTCATATCGAAGATGATGCTTTTAGGCATAGTGGTGGCAAACATAGTAGGAGGAAAAATAAAAAGAAAACTAAAAGAAGTAATTCTTTGGTGTTGCTTGTTTCCTTGGCTGTTGGGGTATTTCTCTATTTTTGCTTAGTTCTCCAGTCTATTGGGGTATTCTTTTTGTACTTTTGGTGTGATTTAGGAGGGCCCTTTATTTTGTTTTTGGTTGGGGGCCAATTTGGGGGTGTGGCTGATTATTGGGGGTTATTTTGTTGTGTAGTTGGGTCCCTTGTGGTGCTGCTTTGTGGGTTTTTCTTAGTGGTTTTGGGATTTTATTTTTGGGTTTTTCTTCCCTGATGTGGGTTGTTTCCTTTTCTTGTTGCAGATTAGTTTATTATGTGCTTTGGAGCCTCTTCTTGGCTGTGGTTTGTGGTGTTCTGTAGTTGAAGTTGTTGTTGGTTGTTAATGATGCTACTGGTTGAGTTGCTACTCTCCCTGATATTGGTTCTTCTCGGGCCTATACTTCTGTTGGGCTGTTTTGTTTCCAGTCGTTCTTCTCCAGTGGATTTCATTGCTTTCCTTTTTAATTTCTTTGCTTATTGCAATATATTAGAACAATCACTCTTAGGTTTTATTTCAGATGTTGTATTTGTAGTGAGTTTTTAATCTATTAAAGACTTGTCATCCATATTTTATTGTAACACGTAGGTCCTTATGGTGGATTTTATAAAAAAAAAAAAAAGTAAAAATGAGAACTCAAGCGCTTAAGTTTGGGACCACAACCCTTTTATACTTCAAATATATTTATTTTATTTCAGCACGTTATTAGAATAAAATAAATATTTGACTTTTATACAATATTTAATTATATACAAATTTAAATGAGATGCCACGTAAAATAGATAATAATTTAATTTTTAAATAGATCACGAATTTAACTTGCTCATTTAGTTTTATAATTCATTTTACTTTTGGTAGCAATATCATGAGAAGTAGAAGCTAAATTAATATTTTTTATCTTTTTTTGTTTAAATCTTTCTTTCTATTTGCACACACTGGGCAATGTACTCATTAAGAGTTCTTCTTTACTTTTGAGTTTTATAACTTATTTTAGAAGGATTGAATTGTACAATAAAAAACATTAAGATTAGATGTAAACATTTACATAATGTGCTCCCTTAATTATGTTTCATTTACCTTTATACTGCATTGAAATAAATTTACTAAAAATAATATTTGTTTTGACCTTTTTAGAACCTACGAAATGATCTGCTATTTGACTTAGGAATTTCATAGCATTTTTCTCCTCGAGCATTGCATTCATGATGGTATCTAGAATAAGTGCTTCATGAACAAAACACTCTTGCAGTTTGAATGCTCCTATTTTTTAAAATTTATCCTTTGTTCAAATGTGTTTTCTATAGTAAGGGCAGTAAGGCAATCAGTCCGGATTGCATAGTATAAATCCATACATTTAAAAATACTAGCAATATGCTCTTTCCATTTGTTAATATTAGAACTATTAAACACGAAAATGTTATTTAAATTTACAGATATTAAAGAAATATTAACTGAAAAAAATATAAAATAAGCTCACAATTAGTAACAATATAAGATGGACCATTTATAAGATACCTAACTCAACATTATAATTAAGTTTTCGGAAAAAATATATAACTTGTAAGGGACACTCTTAAAATTGTAGTTAAAAAATATTGATAAAAAATTGTGCAAACAATAAGTCTTTCTTTGGACTGACTTATTATATGCATAAATAATTCTAAAATTATCATATATTTATTACCACATCTCTATAATCTAGCCAAATAATAATAATCTTTTTTTAGGTCGATTATCTTACGAATAGACTCGAATAAATCTTTAGTATTGTTGCGTCCTGAATTATTCGCGTGATAGAGAAATATAATATTTAGCGTCATAGCTTTATACGGAGATTCAGCACACAATTAGATAAAAGAGAAAGTTTAGTATTCATAAGAGACACCAAAATTTTTTACGTGGAAAATTCTAAAAAGAGAAAAATCCATGGGTCTGACCTAATTTGAATGAATCAACTAGTATATGCAGCCGATTACAAATGAGAACCTTCTTTGAGGGAAGGCCTTGGCTTGATGTACATCCTATTTAGCTTGATGTTGCTTCTATTCAGTTCGGAGCCTTTACTTGGGTGGTGGGTTGTTTCTTGTTGGATAGCTCCTATTTGGTTTTTGACTTCATGCCTCTAACGAATGGCCCTTGCTTGACTTGTGGGTTGCTGTAGGAAGCTTCATGGCACTTCCTGAGTCCTGCTGGCACCTTCGCCCATTTTCTCTTATGCTTTCGTGCATCATTGCAACCTTTGTTACACCTTCTCTATTTGTTTAGGTCGTTTTTCGTTTGCTATAATTTTGGTTTGTTCTACTGGATCTTGGTTGTAACCTCTTTTCTATGAATGATTTTGGGCTAGTCCGCTTTTTTTCAAAAAAAAAAAAAAAAGGCTTTGGCTTAATGTAATAAATATGCATCATATAAAATGCATTACATGATAGGATATGAAAGAACCACTATTAACATATTTGTTTGGTCGGCAGGACTATAGTTTGCGGGCGACAAAGGTCGGGAAGACCTTAGTCTGGTGACGGAGGTCGGAAAAATCGTATTCGACGGGAGATGGTGGTCAGAAACACCGTTTGGTCATCCAAATTAAAGTTTGAAGATTCCAAAGATGTTTTGAGTCTTCAATCTGGACCCATTTGGGCTCATATTCTGTTGAATATGGCGTCGTTGGGTTCGTCTTTTTGAGACGCTCAGTTAGACTATAAATTTATTGAAATCGGAGTTCATATGATTCCAATTATAATGTTAGAAACTTCCAACTTGATTTTGCCTCGAAATTTAATACAACAAATGAGATACAATAACTCAAACTCATATAATCGCCTTATTCTCTAAACATATACGTCTAAGCAATTAATATTACAAAAAGTATATGTTAACAATTATAATTAACAAAATAAAATACTAATTCTAATAAATTAATGACTCTGCCATGCAAGCACCAATTTCGAAAATGACTCATAATTAAAGTTCTAAACTTATCAAAACAGATCAGATCAAAAACTATTAACACTATCTTTATGAATATAAATATTCGTCTACTTAACATATGAATGATTTTATAAAAGTAAATAAAAGAAGGGTTGTACATATAATATTTATTATATGTTTGCTGATGGAGAAAGGCTGCCAAGTAAACTGAGTAATAATAACTTTACAAATAATAATAACAGCAATTATATTTGATATATCATAAAAAAATAATCTTGATCAAGCATGAATCTCGAGATAAATTTGAATTTGAAACTTTTAAAATTAAATATGGAGTAATTTGGACTTTGATTTCAGCAAACTTATACTAAAATTGAATGTTTCAAAGAGATGAAACTAACAACATCGAAATCGATCCAATCCGAGCCCAAATGGGTCCAACTCAAGTGCTCGAAACACATTTAGAAGATTCAAAGCATAAATTGGATGATCAAATGATATTCAAATATGACATGTTTATAGTTGAATCGAGTGACTTCATGAGACGGCTCGACCAGACGAATCCAACGAGCCCAAAATTGTTGAATTTTGACATGATTAAGACACTTAAATACTATATAAACTATCTATGCTCAAGGGAAGCAATATTGTTCGTTCATCAAAAATACTCCCACAGTGCCTTTGATCTTATCCCTATTTAATGGCCATGCCACTCCTAGAATATGATTAATAAACCTCTCATTCTTTCATGGTGAGGGGGTAGCAAACAAGGAGGAAGAAGAGAGGAGCTCTGAAGCTTCAAGAATCATGGAGCTCCACTCAGCACGATCGTCGAGGAATTCGTGCCACCAGGCTGCCGTCGTTGGACTTATGCCCAACCATTGTTGTTAAACCACCATTTGATAGCTCTTGACAGGCCTCCTTTTGACCACCATCCTTTCGACCACCGTCACCCATCGATTATAGTTCTTTCAACTATTGTTGCCCTCCGATTGGGGTCCATTCAACCACTATCGTGCACTGCTACGGTCCACTCTAACCACCGTCACTCGTCGACTACAGTCCTTCCGACCACTGTCTCATGGAGACTATGGTCCACTTCGACCATTGTCACCTACTGACTACGGTCCACTTCGACCACCATCGCCCGTCTGCTACGGTCCTTTTGACCACCGGCGCACATCGACTACAATCAAATTTGCCATCGTTGCTCGTCGACTACAGTCTTTTGGACCACCGTTGCAAGCTGACTACGGTCCTTTTGACCACCTATGTTCACTGACTACAGTCCAGTCTAACCACTTTCGCCCGCTGACTACGGTCCTTCCGACCACCATTGTCTGCCGACAACGATCCCTCCTAACTCTATCGCTCGACGATTACGATCTTACTGATCAAACAAACAGGCCAATACTCTCCAAAGAGTAGCTTTCATGTCATTTTCTGACTATGCATTGTGCTATATACAGTGTATATCTGCTACATTGAACCAATGTCCTCCTCCAAGGAATGACATCATTTGTAATCAACCACAAATACTAGTGGAATCATTTTAATTGAGTTAGACCTTGTGGATTTTTCCCTTTCTAGAGAATTTCACATAGAAAATTAAAGTTGAATTAATATTTATTTATAATAATGGCATTTGGAAGATAATATTACTAATGCACAATAATATTTAATATTTTAACGACAATCTCTTTGAATTATTACATATAAAAATTGTGAATCAATTTTTTTTTAGAAATTTTATTGCCCACAGATTCTTGATTTTAGTCCATTTAAAGTTAATGAACCTCTAGCCGAGCAGATGGTACCCATTTCTTATGAGGACTTTGATTGCAATCATTAGCTTTCTCCTGCATTCATTAGATGAATTTTCCACATTACTTGAAATAGGTTCCATTAGGCTTGATACGTCCACAAAAATTGTCTTGATCAAGCACGAATCTCGAGGCATATTCAAGTTAGAAATTCTTTAAAATTAAATTTGGGATCATCTGAATTCCACTTTCAGCAAACTTATAGTCAAATTGAACATCTCAAAG
>NW_021319625.1:610725-647626 GCF_001605985.2 Dendrobium catenatum
CCGTTTTAGATAAATTTTTTTTTTGACACGTCTCAGTTGCCCCCCCTATTATCCGACTCCGAACCTCCAGGAGTCCGAAAGCATACTTGTAACAGTTGGCCGTACTACAAGATTTTGATAAACTTTTTTTTACCAGACGATTTTTAAACAGTAAAATTAACCCAACTAAGGAGTTGAAGGTCATTGGAAATACGCTCAAAAGGATGAGAGGAGACCAATATAAATTCTTTCGTATTACAGTTCTTTACAGCTGAGTTTTTAAATTACTTGAGGAGCATTAATTAGTTCTTAAGGGCAGAGCTATCGAGAGACAACAACTAATTAATATGAAAAATTTGGAAAAGTGTCGAAAGAAAAGCTAAAGCATGCTTTGCGAAAATTGTTAGATTTTGTGAAATTGTGTTATTCCCAGCTCAGAACCAGAAACCACAAATAATTCTTTTGTTTGGGATAAACCCCGGGCAAAGCCCATAATTTAAAATACAAGAATCACATTCAAAAGAAGCTCTGGGAAAGGAAAAGAAAAAACCCTTAACCCAACCCAAAAACCTTATTCCCAAAAGCAACGATACAAGGGTACATCTGTTCGCACTCTCAAGCTACCCCGATACTCGCCATTTTAAGCTACGCAGTGAGAGAACAGTGCAGTGTAGGCGCAGAATTAAACTCAGAACATACCCACGCCTAGCGCTTCGGCAGATCCTGTGTCACAGACCTTTTTGCCGATCAGGATTCCGCCCGCGTTATTATCTATATCACATGATTAGGAACGCCTGCTATGGGCATTATAAAATAAATAAAGGACTTCCAGACATATAAGGCTCCATGTCACGCCACGTAAGTTCGTTCGCAGAACTATGCAATTACATCCAGCTACGCAGCTTACCTCGCAACTGCACAAGCCCTTCATAACTCGCATAGAGCAACGTCAAACATCAATAAGTGTAATCTTACTACCATGCTAGAAGACTTATCCATTCGAACCGTGAGTAAGTGGATACATGCCGAAGGCACACGGTTGCCAGAGAGAACCCCAAAGGAAGCAGAAGCAAGAAAAACGACCCAGCATCTAGCCCTCCACAGACACCTCCGACTAGCAAAACGGAGCACAACGAAAAAACAACAGTGTTGCCTGGAAGCCGGGACTATTTCTCCACTGGTATTGAAGAGACCAGCCAGCTCATCATCGTCTTATGTTTAAACTTTCCACCATCCAATGCCGTAATGTAATTGAGTCATACCCGAGAAATGAAGCAAAAACACCCCAACATGCGAACTGGAAGGTGTGGCAATTTAGAAAATGCCACCCAGTCCCCCCAAAAAAAAAAAAAAAAATCTTTCCCAAGGGTCTGAAAAAAGAAAGCCAAGAACAGTTGCCCTGGCCCAAAAACTACAAACCCAGGCATACATAATTGAAGTTGTAATTGATACTAGCAAACAAAAGTTTGCCAAAAAAACTCTGCCAGAGATGCAAGCAAGCAGACCCAATTAAAGTTTCCCTGGAACCTGTGAAGTATATAGCTCTCTGTATTTCCATTTTGAAATTTTCATCTTACTGCGAAGAGATATTGCAAATGATTTAAGCCACGTTGATCCTAATGATTAAGAGAAACAAACGGTTGTTTCTTTCTTTCAGATGTGGTAAATGATGCGCTTAAGAAAAAGACAGAACTCCAATCTCATATTTCTTAAAACCTCACGTATTACCAAAGAAATCAAAAAATCTGAGTAAAGTGGGCCTAAGATAAAAGCATTTGAAGATCAGGCAATTAGCGGAGAATGTAAAATTGAGAGATCACAGGAAAAAAATAGGTGGGAATGAGTCTCCAAGTGACCAGAGCACAAAACACAATTTAAAGGCACCTGAATACCCCTAGTGCTGAGATTATCCGCAGTTTTAAGCTTGTCAAGCATGGCCATCCAAGTAAAACAAGAAAATTTTATGGCATGCATCATGTGCCAAAAAAAATCGTGCCAATCCACCTTAGGGACAGTGGAGTAAAAAAACTCAGTAAAGTTTTTGAAAATCCATATTGAAGTGCCATTCCATAAAACCTCATTCTTCTCCTTAAAATCCACAACCAAAATGGAAAAAGAAATGCCAGGAGGTAAAAAATAAGGCAGTTGCCAAGTACCATACATAAAAAAATCCTTTACCCGTTTATCATCCAGAGACGGCATAGAAAAAGTATCACCAATACAATGCCCGTTAAGCCAGGGATCCCATAAGAATGAGTAATCACATAAATTAGACATAGAAAATGAAATCATGTCTTTAATCCTGAAAGCAGTATCAGAAATTCTATGCCAAAATTTGGAGGCATATGAGGGGGGAGGTTTCCAGGGGGATGTATATTTAGCCTTATACCAGTGACTCAAAAGATTTTGATTGTTGTAAAATCTGCCAATGAAGGAACAAAAAACTCCAAATTGAAGAGCTTGAAAAGAAGGGATGCCAAGGCCACCCGCAGCTTTAGGAAGAGTAACTTTAGACCAAGAAATAAGATGCATTTTCCTTTCCTCAATGTTGCTATGAAATAAGAATCTAGAGCATAATTTATTTAAAGTAGCGCAGCAACCTTTTGGTATGATGGATCCCCTAATCCAGTAAGCTATGGTGTTGATGATAGTGAATTTTAAGAATTGCACCCTGCCTGCAAAAGAGAGAAATTTGTTTTTCCAACCAGCAAGTAGAGCATGAATTTTGCTCAGAAGAGGTTGGAAGTGAGCGGATTTGAGCCTAGTAGGAGAAATCGGGATACCTAAATAGGTAAGATAGGTATTGATGTTATGAATACCAAGCTCATCACAGATTAATTTATTGTCAGGAAAATTGTTGGAGAAGATAATGACGCTTTTGTTGGCGTTAATATGAAGTCCCAAAATATTGTAGACATCTTTGAAGATTAGCTGCATTCTCTCTTGAAGAGTCACCCACCACCAAAAGATCATCAGCATACATCAAGTGATTGATGTACATATCCTTGCAATTAATACCTTTGAAATGGTAGGGATCAGAATAGTTATTGAGGATATTGGATAAACCATCCATAACAATGCAAAAAAGGAGAGGTGATAATGGGCAGCCCTGACGAAGTCCCGAGTTGGATTTGAAGTAACCTTCAAGTGAGCCATTTAGACAAATTGAGAAATGAACATAAAAAATACAACCTTTGATCCAAGAAACAAAAGTCTGAGGAAACCCCTTCTGCAAGAGCCTAGCAATGAGAAAATCCCTAGAGACAGAGTCGAAGGCCTTTTTGATATCCAGCTTAGCACAAAACTTCTTGCGGTTCCCTTTAAAATCCCGTAAAATCTCAGATGCTAGGATAATGTTATCCGTAGAACATCTATTAGAAATGAAACCGGATTGGCTTTCATGAATAACAAAAGGGAGAACAATTTTGAGCCTATTTGCAATAATCTTGGCTATAATTTTGTAAAACACATTACAAAGAGAGATGGGCTTGAAGTCATTAATGTTAGCAGCATGAGAGCATTTGGGAATTAAGGCAATTGCCGTAGCCTTTACTCCACTAGGAAGAGCTCCAGTAGAGAAGAAATTATTAACTGCATTGAACACTTGCATACCAATGAGATGCCAAGATTTTCTATAAAAAGCATAGGTGAAACCGTTAGGACCAGGAGCAGATTTTTCATTACCTTCGAAAACCGCAGACTTGACCTCCTCAAAGGTTAAGGCACCCACCAGCATGCTATGGAAATGAGGAGGAACTAAATTTCCAGAGGGAATGTTTAAAGGCAAAACAAGGTTGGAATGGGGTATGTTAAACAAAACCTCAAAATGCTTAACAATGGCTTTAGAAATATCCCTGAAAGTAGAAAAATGACCTTTCGAAGTGGTGATTTCCTTAATGCAATTTTTGTTATTTCTGCTCCTAATTTTAGCAAAAAGAAAACCAAGGTCATCTTCCCCATGCTTGAGCCATAAGGCTTTAGCTCTCTGAGCTAACCATGAAGTCCAATTGGATTGTAAAGAAGCAAGATCATCATTAATGCTTTTCAGATTAAAATTAAGCTCCAGATCTAAAGGATTTGCTTGAACCTCTAACAAGCAAAGTTGTTGTTTACTTTTAGTTTCTAATAAAGCATTAGAAAGATAAGAAGAAGAAGCCCAGTTGCGATTTTTGAGAGTCCTCTTAAGCCTTTGAAGACTGTGATAAAAGGAAGCCATAGGACTTCTAGCAGATCTAGAAGAAAAAATAACAAGAACATCATCCCAGTAACCTTCCATGTTAATCCAGTAATTTTTGAACATGAATCTAGTAGATGGAGGCTTAACATGAGTAGATTTAAAAACTAAAGGTGAGTGGTCTGAACCAAGGGGCTGTTCCACAGTATAAAAAGCATTAGGTAAGAGATCCAGAAGAGCATTGTTTACCAAAACTCTGTCAAGTTTAATGTGGATGGGATAATCCACTTGTTGGTTGAACCAAGTATAGAAAAGACCCATAGAGGAAAGGTCTTGAACCCCACAGTTGAAAATCATGCTATTAAGTTCTCCCAATCTGCTGCTAGGGATAATAGTCCCCCCTGCTTTTTCTGATTCATATCTGCAACAGTTGAAGTCTCCCATGATAATCCAAGGATGATCCAAAGGAGGAGTGATTCTTAAAACTTGATCCCAAAGTTGTTTCCTTTCCTCCATAGAATTGGAGGCATAAATAGAGGTAAGATGAACAGGTGGAAAAGATCCCACAGAAAGAGTGCCATGAATAAATTGAGGGGAGGAGGAAATAAGATTAAATGAGAGGGCCTTGGAATCCCACTTAATCCAAATCCGTCCTAAAGCATCCCCAAAATTATTACAACTATCTTCATTCTCAAAGAGAGTATGAGAACGCAAAAACCACGGGTCATCGACAGAAGAAGAAGAAATTTTGGCTTCCAAAATACATAAGAGCTTGAGATCTTGTGATTTTATCAAAGACTTGCAGAAACTAACTTTTTCCGGGTTATTGAAACCCCTAACATTCCAACTAGCAAACGTTGGCAAAGGGATTTTAAAAGTTGTGAGCTTTGGCCTTCTTGGCCGATTTTCCCTTAGGAGGTTTGGACTTGCTGGGAGATTTCCCTTTGTCGGCTGTGGATCTAGTGTTGTGATGGTTTTGTTCAACATTGTTCAAGAGACGTTGAATAGAGGACTGGTCTTTCTCAGCGATGAAGCCGGAGTTGGTATCAGTCTCAGAAAAGGATTCCGAAGTATCATGAGATGTGTGTTCTTCAGTTTGCAAGGAAGCAAACTTGTTTAGGAGAGGAATTTTTGGGGGCTGTAAAAGTCGGGGGGAGGCTGGTAGACCAGAAGAGGAAGTTTCTTCTGTAGGAGAATTTAGATTAGGTAAAGGGGAGGCATTAGCCGAGGATGGCAAAGGGTCAGTTACAGGAGGTTGCCGAGAGGAAGAAGGCTGGTTAGCCAGCGACGTAACCAAGCAGGATGTTGGAGGGATCAGAACAGGATGGGAGGTTGGAATAGTGTGGGTGTCAACAAACTGGACGGCATCGGACTGGGTAGCCGAAGGTTGAAATGGAAGAGATGGAGTAGGTGGCAGAGCTGGGGTTGGGATAGTGATAACAGCATTGTTGATTTTTGTAGGTGGCTTTTTAGAAGGTGATCTGTGTGGTCTGGTATAGTGAGGTCTAGAGGAGCTTCGGCCTCTATTCCTAGGCGGCTGGGGAGGGAGAATCGGGTGAGGATTTGGGTTTTTGGGACATAGAGAATAAGGATGTATAATAGAGCCACAGCCTTCACACTTTTCAGGTTTCCAGTCATATATAACATTTAAAACTAAATCCTCTCCATCAATTTCAAGAGGAATTTCATCAGGTAATGCAGAATCCTTGGTAATAAGAACACATACCCGAGCATAAGTCAGTCTGGTACGATTTGCAGTAAGAGCATCAACTGAAATTGGTATACCTATATAGCTCGAGATCTTGGAAATGCCAGTGGGAGTCCAGAGCACCAGAGGGAAGTCTACGATTTTGATCCAAATCGGAATAGGCGCATCCTCATCACGCTTCGGCTTGAACCTAGGGGACCAACGCTGGAGAATGAACGGCTTTCCCAACAGAAACCACGGCCCTCCCGAAAGAACCATCTCAAGGTCTTCCACCATAGAGAACTTAAGCAAGAAAAAGCCATCGGCTAGAGATAGAAGAGTCGTAGAACCTTTTAAAGGCCATAGATTTTGCATAGCTTTGAGTAGTCGCTCGTAATAAGGTCTGGGACCTAGCGAATAGCCGATCAAAGTCGAAGTCCAGATAGTCTTCCCTTCCGAAAGATCGTCAGCTTTGAAAGAAAGCTTTTTTCCGGGAGAGTAGAAGGACATCGGAAACGGAGCCGGTGAAGAGGAAGAAGCCGAGACGTTAGCCGCATAGGATAGACCCGCAGGCGACGGGCCAAGCACAGAGGAAGATGGAAGCGGAGGAAAGTCGGAGGAAGAAGAAGCCATCCTGGAAGGGAGGAGCCCTTCCAGGCAGGGAGGCGGGAAGGAAAAACCTAGGCAGAGAAAAACCCTAACAGAGCAGATATTTTTCCCGCACCTCTAACCTCAGTGCTATATTTATTATGAACCACGAATATCTAGCAAGGTGCTCATTCCCCAATGCAAGTGTTATTTTCCAATGCAAGTGTCGGAGTATTTGCAGTTGATTACAAATGAGGCCCTTCTTAGGGAGAAGGCCTTAGTTTGATGTTACAAATGTACGTCATATAGAATGTATTACATTGTGGGAGTTACAATAATCAACATAGACATGTTTGTTTGGTTGGAAGGGCCATTGTCAGCAAGAGACAGAGGTCAGAAGGATCGTAGTCAGCAGGAGACTGGGTTCTGAAAGATAGTTGCTTGTGATGGAGGTTGGACTGACCGTAATAGGCAACAGAGGTCGGGAGGACCGTAGTCGGCAGGAGACTGGGGTCAGAAAGTCTGTTGTCCTATGATGGAGGTCGGAGTGACCGTAATAGGCGACGGAGGTCGGGAGGATCGTAGTCGGCAGGAGATTGGGGTCAGAAAGACCGTTGTCCTGTGATGGAGGTCGGAGTGACCGTAGTAGGCGACGGAGGTCGGGAGGACCATAGTCGGCAGAAGACTGGGGTCAGAAAGATTGTTATCCTGTGATGGAGGTCGGAGTGACCGTAGTAGGCGACGGAGGTCGGGAGGACCGTAGTCGGCAGGAGACTGGGTCAGAAAGACCGTTGTCCTGTGATGGAGGTCAGAGTGACCGTAGTAGGCGACGAAGGTCGGGAGGACGATAGTCGGCAGGAGACTGGGGTCAGAAAGACCGTTGTCCTGTGATGGAGGTCAGAGTGATCGTAGTAGGCGACGGAGATCGGGAGGACCATAGTCGGCAAGAGACTGGGGTCAGAAAGACCGTTGTCCTGTGATGGAGGTCGGAGTGACCGTAGTAGGCGACGGAGGTCGGGAGGACCATAGTCGGCAGGAGACTGGGGTCAGAAAGACCGTTGTCCTGTGATGGAGGTTGGAGTGACCGTAGTAGGCGACGGAGGTCGGGAGGACCGTAGTCGATAAGAGACCAGGGTCTGAAAGACCGTTGTAGTAAGGCGATAATATGGTAGAAACTCTAGGCGTCAGGTAGTCGCCCAGTAGAAATCCTGGCCTCAGGTGGTGTCCTGGTTGAGCACAGGATCTCAAGTGGCTGTTTGGCAGAGCAACGACGTAAGGCGGTAGTCCAACGGAGGTGAGGGCCTTCGGTGGTGGTCCGAAGAAGGTGAGGGACTCTGGCAAAGGTGAAGGCCTCTAGCAAAGATGAGGGCCTTTTGGCGAAGGTGAGGGCCTCTGGCAAAGGTGAGGGCCTTTGGTAAAGGTGAGGGCCTCACGTTTTGGTGAGGGCCTCTGGTAAAGGTGAGAGCTTCAGGTGTTGGTGATTGCCTTTGGCGAAGGTGAGCGCCTCAGATGAAGGCGTCAAGCCTGAACGTCGGGCCTTGAGCATAACATTGGGCCTTCAGCAGAATG
This sequence comes from Dendrobium catenatum, assembly GCF_001605985.2. Lineage (NCBI taxonomy): Eukaryota > Viridiplantae > Streptophyta > Magnoliopsida > Asparagales > Orchidaceae > Dendrobium > Dendrobium catenatum. The sequence continues at coordinate 618,723 of NW_021319625.1, forward strand.
TCGGGACTTGAGCAGAATGTCGGGCCTTGAGCAGAATGTCGGGTCTTCAGCAGAACGTCGGGCCTGAACATCTCCGCTGTGGTCTGACGAGGTTCCGGCGGTGGTCGAGGAGGAGCTTCTTAATGTCGGGCCTTCAGCAGAACGTCGGGCCTAAACATCGGGCCTGAACGTCGGGCCTTGAGATGGTGGTGTGGCGAAACTTCGGTGGTGGTCCGGCTAGGTTCCGACGGTGGTCCGGTGAGGCTCTGGCGGTGGTCCGGCGAGGCTCCTGCGGTGGTCGAGGAGGAGCTTCTTCCTTCTCTTCTTTCTCCTCTTCCTTCTCTTCTCCTCTTCTCTTCTTTCTTCCCTCCCCTCTTGTGAAGAATGATTGCTCTATTTATAGATTTTCTGGAGTGGCATGGCCCGTAAATAGGCGAGAGATCAGGGGTAAATGGGGAGTGGTCGGATGAACGACCGATGTTGAATCCCTTGATCATACACCGTTCTTTAGACATTTGAAGACCTTAATAATGTCGGAATTCGACGATCTTGGGTTCGTTGGATTTTTCTCGTCGAGTCGTTCGATTCGAGTATAAGCTCGTTAAAATCGGAGACCGTTTAGTATCTCAAATTGCGGTTTGAACCTTCCAACAGCGCTTCGGGTCCATGATTCGGTCCCATTTGGGCTCGGATCGAGTTGAATTTGGTGTCGTTGGGTTCGTATTTCTGAGACGCTCAGTTCGAGTATAAGTTTGCTGAAATCGGAGTCCAGATGCTCTCCGAATTAATTTTTGAAGTTTCCAATTTGATTTTGCATCAAGATTTGCGCCCGTTTAAGATAATTTTTTGACGAGATATCAGTATCTAAATTGTTCAAAAATTGAAAGAGCTCGTTCAAAGAAACTAGAACCTTGTTCAACCAACGGTTCAAATCGGTTCTATTTGATTTATTTGTAGGTGATTTTTGAAATGGATTTGATCATTCATATGACTGGATCACGATTAAGCCGATGGAATTGACCAATCCAATTTTTAAACTTATAGTTTGGAGCTTGAGATATACAAGCGCATTTTTATAATTATTTTTTTTGATATAATTTTTTGAACTTAAAAATATATAATTTTTTAAATCAAATAAAAATGTTAACTAATCAACATAAAGTCATATTTTGTAACTGTCCAATCAAACTTATACCTTCAAAGAAATAAAATTAGTTTATTTCTCAGAGCAAATTTATGCTTTGTAGGTAGCAGTTTTCTTGAAATTTTTTTATAATTTTTTTTTTAAGTAACAAAAAAAAAAAAGTGGCCAAACAGTCTCAAACGAAGCCTTAGAAGATAAAAAATTTGATTAGAAGAAGCAATTTTAATCATTTTTATTAAAAGAAACAACTATAAACAATGATAAATGCAAGGCTTAAAAAAAAATTAGCATAAAATAGAATTAATTAAAAATAATAGGAAAATATTAATTTTTTAGTTTATATATTATTAAAGTTGTTTTTTTAATTAATGTATGATTAAAGTTGTTTTTTTCAAAAATTTTGCCTACAACATATTCGAAAAATCAAATAAATTAATTGCTTCCTTATTTCTATTTCTTTTTTTAATGCATATAATTATTTGACATTCATTACAGGTGTTAATTTATTTTCATTTTATTTCCTTCATTTCAGGTTATGTATTAAATTAATATTTATTGCTAATGTTAATTCACTTTTCTTTTTTTTCCTTCTTTTAAGGGTATGTATTAAATTGGCATTTATTACGTGTAAATGTGTAATAATTCACTTTCTTTTATCTTCACTATTTTGTATCTATAAATAGAACACAAAAATTTATAACAAGTAAAAAAATAGAAATCTTTTATATTTGAGAGTCAAAGACCGAATAATCTCTCCAACATAAGACAGTTTCTACAAAGCAAATATAGAGAAATTTTCCTTCATCATCAAATCTCAAAATGGGAATGGAGTTGAAGGCCTTTATAAAGAATTTCTCTTCTATTCTCACCAATGTTGTTGAGGAAGAGGCAATTATGATTCTCGGTTTGAATACACACAGATTCAAAACCTATTGCAAAAAATAAGGAGTTTCCAAAGTTTGTTGGGGGATGCTGAAAAAAGGAAGTTTACTGAGCCATGCATTGGCCTATGGCTCTTATAGCTTAAAGATGTCATATATGAAGTCAAAGACACATTGACATATGTAAGATTGAGGGCTCAAAGCTACTTGAAATTCAAAATCATAATTCCAAAACAACTATGGTTTGCTGCAATTTTTCATATGTTTTCTCCTCTTTCACTAACGTTTCTCCACGTCATAATATAAAAAATATAATCAAAGAACTTAATGAAAGACTCCATCGTATATATGAAAATGCAAAATAATTTGAATTACAAGAATCTAAAAAATAAATATATCACTAGAGTTGATATTTGTCAAACTTCTTCCTTTGTTGATCCTTTAGTTGTTGGAAGATAGGTTCATGTTGCTGCAAATGAGTTGGTTAATCTTTTGATCACAAAGAAGGTTGAAGAAAAATGTCGTGTTTTTGCAATTACCGGCATGGAGGGTGTAGGAAAGACAACACTTGCTAAAAAAAAAATTAACAATCATGAAATCAATAACTATTTCAATGTAAAGGCATGGGCTTGTGTTACCCAACCTTACTCACAAATTGACTTGTTGAAGTTAATAATTATTGAGGATAAGGGAAGCTACATGGATGCTAATACCAAATCAGAGTTGTAGTCCATTCTTAGGGGTTCTGTTGTTTATGTCAGAGCCTTTTTCTTGTTCGAGATTATGAGTGGATACATTGATCGCCTACAAGTTCCGTTGGACTATGTTAGCATGAGTGTTAGAGTCTTAGTCAAAACAAGATATGAAAATGTTGCAAAAGATATGAAAGCTGCACACACTCATCCAGTGAAGAAACTTTATATAGAGACTAGCTGGGATATGCTTTGTAGGCATATCTCGTGCACTTCTCAAAAAAGTTTTACTAGTAAAACATGGGGAAATAATAATAATAGTCCCATCAGTAATTAAAAAAAAACAAAAAACATAAATAAATAAATAAAAAAAAAACAAAAGCAACTTCCGTTGTGCCCACTGTAAGGAAATTCTCCACTGCTAACTCTTTCTCTCGTTGTTCCTTGCCCATCTCCATTCCATCTATCTTCCTTCAAATTTACTAGCTTCCACTCTCCTTCAGCAAGCTCAACATGGCAATGATCTTGGATGAGCAATATCTCTACTTTGTTTGCTGATTTTGTCAGGAAGAGGTGATCATACTGCTAGATCATCTCTTCCAGACAAAATCAGCGAGCAAAGTAGAGAAATTGCTCATCCAAGATCATCGCCATTGAGCTTGCTGAAGGAGTGCTGAAAAAGAAGGAGAATGGCTTAGCTTGCACGATGTTCGAAAAATTGAGGAAGATAGATAGGAGGAAGAGGGAGAAGGGCAATGAAATCAACGAGCAGAGCAACTGGCGACGGAAAGGATTGAAATAGTGCTGAATGTGTCAAATGAGTATTTAGCTCTAATAAGAAAGTAAGAGATGAAGAGAGAGACAGAGATGATCGGGGAGAGAAACACGGATAGAGATTTATATAATTTTTAAAAATATAAAATAATATTTAATTGATATTTAAAATTAAATATTTAAACAATATTTAAAAAGAATAAATAAATATATATAAAATCAATATATTTAGTTTACTCTGCACTCCTAATACATCCGAACAAACAACCTCTAACAATTTTTTTGTTCTACGAGTTGATACTGTCACTCCTATTAAATATTCCGTGTATATATATCTTTAGCGCCTAACTTTTGCAACAATTGTTTTAGCAGTTGCTACACTCGTTACTTGTAAGTCTTAGATAATTTAAAATTTCTTGGGCAGTTCTTGATGTCCCATAAGCCTTAACACAAAAGCTTGATCACTGATACTTTCAGGCTTTTGAAAGCAACCAGTTGACTAGTCCAATTCTCTCAAAAGCTTCTCAATTTATTTGTTTGTATTCATTTTTTATTTTTTTGGGTATTGATCAAAGCTCTTAAAACTTACTGAATTCGCTATAATCTGTTTTGGAACGGACTTGGCTCGGAACAAATTGAGTAGGGAGATACACAGGCTTATCTACTGTAATTTTACTCAAATAATATATTAATCTCAAACGTGCATGTACAAATAATTTAACTAATTTGCAAGATCTTCAAACGTGCATGTACAAATAACAAAGTACATTAGCCAAAATAGTACAACAAATTAAAGAAGAAATAAATTTAAACATTAACATTAGAACTACTCAAGAATACTTAATAGATCTACTTTACTTACAAAAAATAAACAGATCAAACTAAAGAAAAAATAAATTTACCTGCACTTCAGCAAAAAAAAGAGATCTTCAGATGATATAAGGTATGCCTTCCCTCCTCACCCCAACCATTACTTATAGCCGATGAGCTCGTCTGCCCAACCACACGAAATTAAAGGCCACAATTATTTCCCCACCAAGACAGCGCGCAATGGACGGATCTGGTCGGGCTTTAGGACAAAGAAATCCGGAAATCTCTGCATTCGCGACAGCTGGCCGATAAGAGATAGCGGCGAGATAAGATAAGGCAGAATGCGCTGTACTAAACCGCGCATTCTACATAATGCGCCAACCAGTTTGGCGCATTCAAAGAATGCGCCAACCAGTTCGGCGCATTCAAAGAATGCGCCAACCAGTTCGGCGCATTCTTTGAATGCGCCATTCATTTTGGCATATTTGCTTCTTTTTAAATTTACTCCCTACAACGCTGTTTTTCCTTAATTAAAAATCAAATGCGCTCTTTCCTAAAAAATGGCCATTCGAACGCGGGGTGAGAGAGAAGAAATTGCTTCCGTGTATGGCTGCAGTCCCGATCTCGTCTGCTCTGCATTATAAATGTTGAATCTGACACACAACTCAGCTTGTCCTGTTCGTTGAAAGTTTAGGGCATCTCCAACCGAACGTCAAATAAGTGTTTGCTATTCTTGCATTGCTTTGCTACAATCGATCTCTATTTTTAACGTCATTTGATCGCGGATGAACAATGCGACGCCAATATTGGCGTTGCACTGTTCATCTGCGCCATTTTTTTTCTCTACCGAACAGATTCGGAAGAAACACGAGAAAGAAAAGCTGACGGTTTTAGCGGCAAAATGGCGTTGGATTGGAGATGAAACACGACATTTTTTTTTCACTGCATTTTGGAGTGAAAAATGAGATTTTCGGTTGGAGATGGTCTAAGGCTTACAATCTAGTGGTCTTGAGTTCGAGTCTCTTTGAATCTCTGTGTATACGTTGTGTGTATGATTTTGTCTTAAATGACCTAAATGTCCCAAAAAAATATTGAATATGACGATTTGATGTAAAAGTTTTCTTCTTTTTTTGTTTTTGTTTATTTTGACTAGACACTGGCGTTAAAATTAAATATTAAGGAATATATTAATTAAATATATATTTATTCTTTTACATTAAATATTTTTTTCTTTTACATTAAATAAAAAATTTTAAATGAGAAAATAAAAGTTGCTGAAATAATATAATTTTAAGTAATAATATTTTAGTACTTAATTTGAAATTCATAATAAACTTTATTCTTTTCAATTGGAAATTATTTAAATTAATATATTAAAAATATTTAAATTGTTATTAAAATTTGTTATAGTAGTGTGCTATATTATCTTTTTTTTTTTTGTTAAAACTCACATAAGATGTCTACAGGTTAATTAAAAGCAATGATAAAAGGTCTTATAAAATTCAAAGTCTTCTAAAATAGAGTATTTAAAGCAAAATTTATGAGCCTTAGATTCAATCTAAATAAAAAAAACAATAGAAAAGATTAAAAATTAAAGCCAAGATCACAAAGAGGGCCACCAATGAGCTGCCAATAGGAAGTAGCCAGCGACAATAGCAAAAGGGATCCAACAAGAAAATAACCTGCAAGAAAGAGACATCATATAATGCAAAAGGAGGATGCTAACTTAATAGACCTGTCAATATTAGACCCGACACAAAAATTTCGGGTTTGGGTTGACCCGAACCCAAAGCGGGTCGGGTTAGGGTCCAGAAAACCGACACATTTGTATAATCGGGTTCGGCTTGACCCGAAGCGGGTCGGGTTCAAGTCCGAAAAATCGACTTGTTTGTAAAAAACGGGTCGGGTTGACTCAAACCCGAATAGTGCCGAGTCAATTACGGGTTCGACCCGAACCCGACAAGTGACCTGAAATTGACACCCCTAAAACTTAACACCCAAACACCAACAAAGATGAAGCCAACCAACTAAAACTCCAACGGACTCCCAACCAAACACCACACTCAACCCAGCCCCAACCAACACAGCTGAAAAGCAGCCACAAACAACAAACTTATGTTATCATAAGAATAATAATGAAACCAAAAAAAAATCTTTTGATTTTATACAGGAAATAAGGAAATAAATAATATTTATGTTTGACATAATGTACTTTATTTGTGTTTCACCTTTGAGTATATCATAAATAATCTTAGGATTTTACACCTAAATTTCCTTGAAAATTTATTTAATGTCCATCACTCTATGTTGACATGTACTCTAAAGTAAAAAAATTCTTTATGTCACGTTTTCTTCGTTTATTAGGTGAAAAGTTGCAAATTTCGATCTTAAACCCTAAACTTAATATGGTGGAAGGAATGATTCGATTGAAATAAACAAAATTTGGACATTAGAGGAACTTAAGCTTAGAATAGTTCACACGTCTCAACCGTTCCACCGATACAATTGAAACTATGAAATTTTGGATGTTATGGCTGAGAATAATGAGGTCGTTGAACACATTAATTGCACTAAAGAACTGGATGCTACTGATATTGTTGATGCTCCAACAATCAACGTGAAAGCCATCACTGAGACTGTCATTCCACAAAAAAATATTTGATGGACTAACATTCGAGACAAAAAAAATGACGATCAGTGTTTCACTTAGCGGTTGGTTATTTGTCAACAACATCAAATATATTAAAGCAGAATCCAATAAGAAAAGACTTACCGTCACATGCACCCAGCTTGACAATCCACATCGTTCATGCTTGTTATACAAACATGGTGCAAGGAGCAAGCAATTAGGCAAGCATTGGATAATCTCATCTTGTGGCTCTCCACACAATTGCAATCATTGGATGCTATTGAAGGATCACCATAACTAAACCTCAAAATTTTTCTGTTTTTATATCAAGGCGATATCTCGCCAATAATTTGACATAAAATCCCGCGAAATAATAACCCGTGAGATAAAATATATTGTGCCTTACGACACAAGCTTCTTCAAGTGAACTTGTTTGTTTTACCTTCTTGCATCTGCCAATTAACCATTAAATTCCAGGTTAAAAGTCAAATTTTCATTTAAATCTAATAAAAAAAGATTATTTCTTATATTTTCTAATAAAGTCTTTTTAGGTATACCTCTACCTTTCTTAACATAAGTCAAATCTAATACCTCAACTTTCCTAACCGGATCTTCGGAAGGCCTCCGTTTAATGTGACCAAACCATCTAAGACACCTCTCTCTAATCTTATCTTCCAGTGGAGCATAACATCAATTATATTAATGAAAATTGTATTTAAATAACAACATTATGAATAATAATAACAGCAATTATGTTAATGAAAATTTTAATTAAATAGCAACATTAAAATAATGATAACAACAGCAATTATATTAATTAACAATTTTAAGAGATTTTCTAAAGAATCGTTGTTGGTAACATGAGCTTTGTGCCTTGCTTATCAAGATTTTCTTATCTAGGCTACATGAGCTTTGTTACTGTACCACTCTTTTCAAGCTTTTATAGCAATATCCGGCTCCTTCTGAAGAAGAGTAATGACATAAAAAATCTATGCTGGAGACTGGAGTATGCGGAAGGCCCAAAAAAGAAACAAACACAGCGCAGACACTTTATTATTCCTTGAAAAAACTTACACAAGTAAATGGAAAACTTCAGCCAAGAAAAAGGCCAAAAAACGAAAGCCACGAGAACCATGACACAGATATATTCACATAAACATTCTGCTCAGAAAACAAGCACGAACAGTTTCCTGGTTGCCCGAAGATCATCCAAGGGGAGGAGTAATTATTACGTCTGGAGAAAAAATTAAAAATCCGGATGTATACCGAGCAATACGGAGTTTCATGTGACGTGACGCGTGATTATTGGTCTCTAGACGTGTCAGGTGACCTGACGTAATAATTGCTCCAAGGGGAGAGGTCTGATTTGAGGGAAATAATCATCGTTCATGGCAGGCCAAAATCCCTCCAGACCAATAGAAATAGACTTAGAAGCATAGCTGAATCATGCAAAACCCCATATTTCACAAAGTTTGACTAAAAGGCAATTAAGGTACACCAGCAGATAAAACATAGCAGAGACATTATGTCTTCAACAGCTCGTTTAGACAGTCTCCTGCTTGATTTTGAGGCAAATAGTAGAAGAATTTCCAGCTAAATCTCCAAACTTCCCTCCAAATACAATAAATAGTACAGCAAGTAATAAGCAAATAAATGTTCTTAACACTAGCAACATAGCAAACTAATTCACCCACCACATCGAAAATCTGAAACAAATTGAGCCGCATTAAATGGTTTTTAATCCCAGGAATGGACTAGGAAATAACACAGAAACAGTAGGACTTTCAGGGAAAGAATGGCATAGGGAGCACATATTATCCACTGGAATTTTCCACTTCAATAAACATCTGCAGTTTTCAACCCTCCAGAAATAGTCATCCACACATAAACAGAATATCTCAAGAAGGCATAAAACTTATGCCAGACAAATTTGTGGCAATTACATTCCGTATCATCTCTATAAAATTCCAATAGGTAAGCTTTAAAACTATCCCAAGCAGAACTATTCCAATTCAAGCTCCTGGAAGAAGCATTAATAATGGGGATAGAGGAAATAATATCAGAGATTTGATTATGAGTTGCAGTAATATCAGAGATTCGATTATGAATTGCAGCAGGAAGAATCCAGCCATTTTTAGCAATAAGAAAAGAAAGGGGAGAGTTAATGGGGAAATTATTAAAAATAGAGTGAGAAAACGGAGAAGCAGATAGGCATGCCCCATCACATCGATGATCCCAATGAACAAAAATATAGCTAATAGAGGCCTCAAAAGAGAATTTATGCTTTACTCTTCCAGCTGTATTGCATATAATTTTTCAAAAGGGAGATGCATTAAATGGAGGTTTCAATGGGAAATATACTTGGCAGATAGTCAAATATAAGTGGAGAGGCAAATTATTAGATCCAGTCATCAGACTTATTTCTAGGTCCGGACATCCAATAAAAACTTGCTACATGGACTGCGCTTTGATTGTGCTTTAGGTGTGCTTTGACTGCGTTTTTTTACATGCGCTTTAACTGCACTTTACCTACGCTTTACCTGCATTTTTTTTAGTGAAAGTGCAGTACACGTGGCAAATTTTTAGTGGATATCCGGACCTATTTCTAGGTCCGGTGACCGGACGTAATAATTGCCAAGTGGAGATGGGCTATTTTAATCACAGTAAACCAACAATGGAAGACAGTGCCAAACCAATCGTAGAGAATGACAGGTCTCACAAAAAAACAAAGCCAACAAATAGTAAGCACTATGGCACAAACGCTCATTCACAGTTATACAAATGAAACACACTCTCGCTATGATATAAACAAGAACACTACTTAATAAATCCTTGACAAATCTCCAATGTCTGAATTCATGAAACATCTGTATTGTAAACATAATGTTGTTTACAGTGGCAAAGAAAATCATAATTTTCATAGTTACGAACAATTACTAGTGGAATGTGTTGAATTAGGCCCCACTAAATACCATCTTTTAGGCATCCTCGAAGAACCTTCTCATGGCACAAAATTTAAAGCAAGAAGCTGTCATTAGTATCATTTTGCAACCCCCGTTGTCCTAGAGGCATCAATAACCACTTTGGAAGACTTTCCTTACAAAGATCATGGAAACACAAGTCATACAATTGCTGTGGGAGAAATAGAATAGGAAAAATAGGGTGAATGCAAACAGAACAAGGATAACAGTAAAGCTTTACTGGTAATATTCAAAGGAGTGAAAACTACTTTCGTCTATCATCCCCCCTTCCTATATGAGCAACTTCAGTTTCTAAGAAAAGGTGCAACAAGAGAAAAAAAAGGTAAATGTACTATAGTACTATAATTAGTTGTAGAAGTAGTGGAAGCTATGCTAAATAACGAAAAAAGGTATCACTAAGGTTACAGTGGCCATGCGAAATATTGTAGGCAAAGGAATTCCATGTCTATCCTCCTCCACTTCAGAAGAATTTGTGTCTGATGAATTGACTTTAATGACTGCAGAATAAGTTAGATAGTGGGGCTAATATCGGCCATATTGAACGTAGCGGATGTCAAAATGTTGGGCAGCAGGTCCACCACATAGGCGTTTTCGCTGATCTTGTGCTTAATGGCGATTGGACCAAGCGTTATAGAACTAAGCTTGGAATAAGCACCTGTGGGAAAGCGCTCTTTTTTGAGTCGCGCTATAACCAGCTCCCCTGGTTGAAAGACTTTGGCTCGACGATGTTTGTTAGCCTTCTGCTTGTAGGATTCATTAAAAGCATGTAGAGTCTTGCGAACATTCTCTAGCATGACTTTGAAATCCTCTGTGAGCTTGGTGGCCGCCGGGTTGTGACACTTTGGAAGGACGGCAATGTCTACAATATGATTAGGCGACATAGTATAGACAATATTAAAAGGGCACATACCAGTGGATCGATTCGGCATAGAGTTATAAGCAAACTCGGCTTGGCTCAAAATTTCATCCCACTTCTTCGGATTATCTCGCACCAAACATCGGAGCATGTTGCCAAGAGTGCAATTGACTACTTCTGTTTGCCCATCGGTCTGCAGATGGTAGGTGGAGCCTAACTTGATCTCAGTTTATAGTTGCTTCCAAAGCTCCCTCTAGAAGTGGCTAATAATCTTTTCATCTCGATCGAAGGTGATGCTTCGTGGTAACCCATGGAGTCGTATAATTTCCCTAAAAAATAAATGAGCAACAACGAGAGCGTCAGACATCTTCTTACAGGCTATGAAATGAGCCATCTTCAAAAATCTATTAACCACAACCATGATAGAATCGACTCCTTTCTTTGTCTGTGGCAAACCCAATATGAAATCCATTTTGAGATCCTCCCAAATAGAGACCGGAATAGGTAAAGGACTATATAATCCGGTATTATGACTACTTCATTTATATAACTAGCATAGCGGACAACGTTGAACGTATTTTGTAACACCCTTGCCTAGGTGAGGCCAAAAAAACGTGCTTTCATCTGTTCTATAGTGTTATCCCTACCCAAATGAGCTGCTAGTCCTCCAGCATGCATTTCGGTGATTAGTTGTAGGAGAACTGATGAGTTCAGAATGCATAATGAATTTCCCTTAAACAGGAACTCGTGCCTGAGTGTGTAGTCTCCGAATGGTTGTCCAGCGAGCACCCTTGCCATGGATCAGCAAAGTCCTTATCCGTGCAATAGAGGTCTTTCAAATTTTCCATCCCAGTTATTTCGGTCTGTAGTTGTGTTAACAATGCAGAGCGTCAGCTCAAAGCGTCGGCGACTCGGTTTTGCTGTCCCGACTTGTGTTTGAGTATAAAGCTAAATTTCTGCAAAAAAAAACCCACCTTGCATGCATTCGATTGATGTTCTTTTGAGTGTTTAAAAACTGCAATGCTTGATGATCACTACACAAAATAAAATAATGGTGATCCTAGTCTTATTGAATTTCTCTCATCGAGACGCTCATTTTGGCTATAAGCACAAAAAATTCAAAGATTGTTTGTTTAATCATATATTATTTATAAGGTTTGAATTATGCTTCAAGTTATTAATCTAAGCTCATTTAGACTTAATATCATGAAACTTTTGATGTCATTGGACTCATCTTATCAAAAGGTTCATTTCAATTATAAATTTATTAAAATCAGAGTTTAGATAGTTTTAAATTTAATAATGAAAGTTTCAAATTCAAATTATAAGATTTATATTACATGCCATATATTTCATCATTTATACTTTAATAAAGAAAATTTATCTGTTGAGTTTAAATGGCAAAGTTAATTATTATTTCTCTCATTGATTAGTGGACCATCAGCATTTGAGCAAATTGTTTAGCAATAGTTATTTTATTAATTTAGTATTTATATTTATTTTTATACTTGTGCAAGGTATGAGTCGGTTATTATAGATATATTTGATTATTTTTCTCTTTTTAATAATTGTTTATTAGTTTTTCTTTGATATTCGATAATCTATTAATTCAATAAAATTTCATTTAATATATAATTCTATTATATATCTTCATTTATATGTGTTTATATATAATGCAAAACAACTTTTTTTTTAATTCAAAACAGCTTATGTTTATTCTAGTTCTGAAGATATCTCTTCATTAGGGGTGTCAATATTTGACACGACACGAAAACCCGACCCGAAATTTTTGAGTTTGACCCGACCCGTTTGAAAATCGGGTCGGGTTCGGGTTCATGAATTTGACCCGTTTGAAAAATGGGTCGGGTTCGGGTTGACCCGTTTGACCCGGGTCAGTTCCGAATTGGACCCGAACCAGACCCGTGACCCGAAATTGACACCCCTACTCTTCATCATGTTCAATATTATTGAGATATATTGCCTTATAGATTATTGGTGTGATATTTTGATTAAATTATTTTATTGCTATTACATCATTTATATTTTGAAATAACTTTGAATCATGATATATTGATCATATCTAAGTTAAAATAGGATTTAGAGCTAGATTTATTTTGAGATAAATGCAATACAGTTTCTTTATATATTGCATCATTTTTAAAATAAATCTAATGATTTTTTGTCCTTCCTAACAAAAAAAAAAGATCAATCATGAAGTATTTTATTTTATACACATTATATTTTCAATTTAAGAAGCAACTCAGTATTAATGGAAATATTAAATTTCTTTTATACTGTAGGTAATAGTATTTTAATATTTAATTTGTATCAGAAAAATTTTTATATATTTCTTTTTTTTATTCAAACCAAACTTATATCTAGGGGTGTCGATACTTAGCCCGACTCAAAACCCGATCTGAAACCGACTTGAAAAATTATCTATTTGTAAGACAGGTTGGGTTTGGATTTTATTTTCGAACTCGATTCTAAAATCGGGTCTGATTGACCCATAAACCTGAAATTAACCTGAACTGACCCAGACTCCGCCCTCCGCACTCGAACTACACCCTATGCAGCGCGAGCACTTGCTCATGAGTTGCGCCCACCCGTAGGCTGCATAGCTGAATGCCGCTCACGGACTCTGCTCTCCGCACCACACCCTAACTCCACCCTTCGCACCGCAGCACTGGGTGTACGTCAACCAACCCTTTGCGCCGCACCGTGTCCGGACTCTTCCAGTCGAACCAAATTTTGACTTTGCTCGCAAGCCGCAATGCTCGATCCCGCAGACCTTCGCTGACACCCAAACTTTGCCTCCATCCGCAAGCCGTAGCGCTTGATCCCGCCGAGTCGCGTTCACGGCCAGACTCCACCCGTAGGCCGCAACGCTCCATCTTGCATACCTGTTGACAACTAGTTATATTCCGAGTTTACTGGTCGTGTCCGAGTTTGAGTTTTCGTCCCATTTACAAAATCAAATCAGCTTTGGGTCAATCCATTTGGTCCCAGGTCGATTCAGAATTCGACTTGAATCCGATTTAATCCGTTTTGACACCCCCTACTTACATCTTAGTGGCAAACTTAAGTTTTTATTTTTATTTTTTTATTTATTTAAGGCGCCTACTTTGACCCCGCTGGCCTGCTCTGCATCGTCCGTGACTAAAATTATAATTTAACAGACCCAATACCATTTCTATAATAAAACTTTTTCTCTTTAAAAAAAGAAACTGATAGAAAGAGATTAAAATTAGTAATTAATAATACTCCCGCCAGTTTTTTTTTTTTTTATCTCCATCTATCTTCCTTTGCACTTACGAGCTTCCAGTAAACTAAAATCCTGCAAGCCAAGTTCTCTTTCTTCAGCAAAGCTAAAAATGGCGATGGTCTTGGCGGCTTTTGTTAAAATTTTGGCTGGGTTGCTCACTGATTATGTCGCGGAAGAAGGGGCCATTCTGGTTGGTGTGAAGGACGAACTTCAAAAGCTTCAAGAGCAGATGATGAATATCCAATGCTTACTGAAAGATGCTGAAAGGAGGAAGTTTGATAGCTCGTCCATCAAACTCTGGCTTTCTCAGCTCAAGGATGTGATGTACGATGCCGATGATATCATTGACCTCTGCAGAATTGAGAGCCATAAGCTGCAAGCTGATCAAAATCCCGAATCAAATATATCTCCTGTATGCTGCAATTTCTCATCTTTCTTCTGCTGCCTCGTTAGCGTTCCTCTTCGTCATCAGATTGGAAACGAAATTAAAGAAATCAATAAGATGCTCAAACGGATATATAAAAATAGAAAGCAATTTAATCTAGAGAGTCTCACAGAATCAGAAACCCAAGTTCCAGATGATTCTCGTCTAACTTCTTCCATGGCTAGTCCTTCAGATGTGGGAAGAGAAATTGACGATGCTGCACGTCGGCTGGTTAATCGTTTGGTTGGAGAGAATGTTGATGAAAAATGTCGTATTTTTGCTGTCACTGGCATGGGCGGGATAGGGAAGACAACTATTGCCCAAAAATTTTTTAACTATCCAAAAATTCAAACATTTTTCAATTTGAAGTTGTGGGTTTGTGTTTCACAAAATCAATCAGGAATTGAATCCTTGAAGCAAGTAATAAGTGGAGTTGATAGGAGATGCAGGGATGATAGTAATAAAACAGAGCTGCAAGGCATTGTTCGTGATTCTATTGCTGCAGGTAAGAGCCTTTTTCTTGTTTTGGACAATTTGTGGACGACGTCTGTGTGGGTTAATTGGATTGGAATTCCGTTGATTTAACAAACGCGACTGTCAGAGTCTTAGTCACAACTAGACATGAAAATGTTGCTGTTGATATGAGGGCAGTGCATATTCATCGTGTGGAGCTTCTTTCCGAAGAGAGCAGCTGGGGCACACTTTGTAGGAGACTTTTATCTGCGGAAGAAGTGGAGATAGCTAATGAGTTGAAGGAGCTAGGATTTAAGATAGTTGAAAGATGTAAAATTTATTAAGTACAAAGCATTGTCAGCTCGTTGTAGAGATGAACTTATATATAACTGATATCAATATACATTTTTCACTTAGTATTTACTGATGAAGTGAACAGCTTTTGATTATTTTGCTCTATCGAAGAAATTAAATTTATTTGGTAGATAATTTAAAATTGTAATGGATGTCTATCTTATTGATATGAATGATGTCAATGTTATTTATTGCTTTGCTTATGCCTGTTATTTCTATTTTCAAAAATTGATCATTTTGTGTAGCTGTCTTTGTATTTTTCTCAATGGTTGGCTGAAATTCAGATACTACACTTTCTGAGGTATAATTTGTTCATTTCATCCACTGCAGTTTATTTTTGGAATATTGATTAGTACTTCGGTGATTTGTTTTGGGGCAGTTATGTTGGTTATGAGAATTTGTTTAGAAATGTGGTTTGGTTATCAGTGGACTTCGTTTCTTATCTGGATGGCCCTTCCCAGTCCTGGATCTATTATAGATGGGCTGGCATTCTAGTTCTATTGCTTCTACAACTGTGGTTTGTGTGTTATATATTTGTATTTTAATTAATTCATGTTTGACTTACACTGTGCTACTACACTTTTGGGTTATTTGATGCATTCAACTATCCTTTGTTGTGCTTAATTTATTTATTATCCCACATTTTTTCTTTATCAATATTATTTCTATAAAACACTATTTGGTAATCTTCTCTTGTAATCTATTGTTATCTCTTTGGATGTGTGGGTTTGTGGCAAGCATTCTGTGGGAGCTTTTGGTTCATCTTATATTATTTATGCTCCTACCTTGGGGTTTCACTTGTTCTGTTATCAGGTTCAATATTTCATCCACTTTTCAGTTATTGTATCGTCATTTGTTGTTAACCCTTATGGTTTTGGAAAGTCTTTATTTGTTGTTGTGTTCTTTTCAGGTTCGATTTGTTGAAGATGTTTACTCTACTGGTTTGGATTGGATTCTTGCTGGCTGATGCTATGGATTTGTTGATTTTCTCCATTTTTTGGACTATCTCATTGGATTGGGCTTTGGATTGGGCATGTTTGATGGATGATCTCTATGGAGCTGAGATAACTACATGCCGTTATAATTATGCTAGATTTTTTGCAAATTATTCTATCTTGAGCTTATTGAATACTATCAATTCTTTTGGCAGCTTTTGCTGGATCATTATTGGGTTTGACCTTGGTCAACCTTCTTTATTTTCTTTTGCTTTATCTTAGATAGGGACTATTACTCATTAAGTTTTTACTTTATATTTTTTATGTAGTTCTTTGAGCATTAGTGAGTATTAATCCCTCTAAAGACTTTGTACTTTTTATTTTGATGAAATAAAATTAACCCTCTTCCAAAAAGGAAGGACATGTGATAGCTATGTGAAAGAACCATTTTTATCTATTGATGTGAAAAATAACTACATTCCATCTCTCTCTATCTCTCTCTCTCTCTCTCTAATGTGACCTTCCATCCGGAAGCCTAACATTTAACAAAATAATTTATTCTAGAACGGGCATTGCTCCTTGCCATAGTATATACCTAGAATATACCGGAGAGTAAAATTAAGGCTGGATGAGTTAAAGGTAGCCATAAATAGTAGCACCATCTAGAGTTCCTAGTAAGGGATCATCGTGTCAGAGCACAAGCAAATTCAGTGGAAGTTCGTTGAGGATGTAGAGGAAGTCTATGGTAGTTTTAGTGCTCCTCGAGTGCAGCCTAGGGGATATAACTTGACTCAATAGAAAATAAATGAGGCTCTAGACATAGTGACAAGTATGAAATTGTTGAGAAACCATGTCATATTCTTTTTTATTTTGATGCCATTCATTCCTTCATGCATGAGTGCGTTCTTGATGATTTAAGTTTATTCCCTACTCCATTATCTTCTAAATTGTGCGTTATGCTACCAACTCAAGATTTAGTGTTTGTTATTAAAATTTGTGAATGTGAGATTGAGATTTCTAGTAAAACGTTAGCATTAGAATTGATTGTATTACATATGAAAGAATTTGATATTATAGTTGGAATGGATTTGTTAAACAAGTATCAAGTTCAAATTAGCTATAGTAAGAAGCGAGTGAGTTTGTGTGTAGAAAGAGAAATATTTTATTTCGAAGTTGTCAACAGTGCGTTGTCTTCTCTAATTTCTATATTGCAAATAGATAATGTTAGGAAGAAGGGGGATTCTATATTTTTGTCCTATGTAACAAATCTAAACAAGTTTGTTAAGGGTATTGAAAATTTTATTATTGTAAAGGATTTTCTAAATTTTTTTTTTTTTCTAAAGAGCTAATTTGTTTGCCTCCTAAAAGTGAGGTAGATTTATATATTGAAGTGGTATCGGGTAAACCTCTGATAGCAAGGACTCCTATCTGATTTATGAAGAAGAAGGATGGGCTTTAAGGATGCACATCGAGTATTCAGAGATGAATAAAGTGACTGTGAAAAATAAGTATCCATTTCTAAAGATAGTGATTTTTTATCAATTAGAATGTGTAGCTATATTTTCCAAATTTGACTTGCATTTTGGTTATCATCAATTGAGGTTGATGGCTGAAATTATGGTGAAGATAGCCTTCAGTACCATATATGGGTAGTATGAGTTTCTATTTATGTCTTTTGGTGATGAATGCATAGTTGGTATTTACGAACCTCATGCATTGATATTTTAAAAGCTTTTTAGAACAAAACTTTTTATTTCAAAAATAAAATTGTACTAAAAAATTGTTTTAAAAATTAATAAGAATATTGTCCTAAGCGAGGGAAATTATGGGTTCAGGTCACCGGATACAGCTTACGCTTGGTATTCACAGTACTGAGCTCGGTACTGTGAAGTACTGAGTACTGAGCAGTACCGAGGTCGGTACTGAGCAGTACCGAGGTCGGTACTGAGCAGTACCGAGGTCGGTACTGCTTGGTATCGGTACTGCTTAGTACCGCGGTCAGTACCGAGTAGGAGGTGATATGGTGCATTTTCATTGGGCTCCGAACACATCCGGTGACCTGATCCAATAATTTCCCCCTAAGTGAAGCCTTAATTAGCCTGTAGCTAAAACAATGCCAATAAAAATTCCGGAAAAAAATAGTTACAAATGACAAAGTTACATGATACAAATGTTTTCACTTATCATAGATAGAACATTGCCGTGCGAGAACTTCCAAAAGTAGTTGAAATGGTTGATGTATATTGAAATACCTTCGCTAGTAATTGTAGTGCTGAAATAAGTATGTCATAACATCAACAAGCAGAACTTCGATGGCTAGATCTTTAAAAAAAGTTGTGAAAATTCAAAATAATTTTCAGAATTTTGAGAACTAAGTTAACTGAGGGCTCATCTTTTTCTTTCACAAACTTGAACGTATAGAAGCAATACAGTATATATATCAGATTTGATCATACGATATAAAGATAAAATGAACTATATTAAAAATTAAAAAAGAGAACCAACAAACAAAAAACAGAGAGAATAGAGAGAAACAAGAGAAAGAAATACTTGCCTGATAGCCTCAGGTGTAAAAACGGCATCAATCCTACCAAAAGACATGATATCAGTAATAGAAGATGGATAAGAGAGTACGAAGAGGGGAGACGGATTGAAGATTACCAGGAAGAGCTCAACAAGGATAAAATCGGGAACAGCGGAAAGATCGTTGATGTGGGCGATGTGGAGCAGGTTTGAGTCAATGGTGAGACAAAGCAGCGTGGAGGGTTTCATCCACTGACTATATTGATCCCAGATGAAATCGACCTCCTAGCTCTTCGTCTTCATCTTTTCCTCTCACCAAGAGAAAATGAACACCATTGGTCTTGCTTCCCCGTCACCTTCTTATCTTCCTCATCCTTTTCGTCTTCACGTGGCTCCAAGCGACCGAAACGACGTAGATCGAACTTCATTTGTGCGGTCATCTCTTTCATCTTCTCGTTACTGTTATTCGACTACTTGGAACAGAAGCGAGTCCTTCACCTTCGCTTATCAACTTCACTTATCAATTAATACATAGTTAACTCTTTAATCGATCAATTTTAAATTTTCAGCATTAGTTATTTACTATTTGATTGATTTAGTATTTATGTCTTAGTAGTAGTTTAACAAAAGAGTTTTGTATGTGCTACCTGTTTTAACATATTGATTGGGAGTTTAACCAAAAAGTTTTGATCAGAAGGTTGAAACTAAGGTTTTTTTTTTTTATTGAAAATACGGCTTTTTTTTTAAACAAAAGACTATTAATTAACATAAAAGAAAAATATAGAAAAAGGCCCAAAAGAGGTCAATGAGTAAAAATTGAGACATTACAAGGCATCCTGAAAAAAGCAACAAGTCTAAAAATGTAAATAGAATTAAGAAGGCCATGAAGCCAGTCTGGCTCAGGAGCATCACCCAGTTACCAGGCAAGGACCATCCATTGGCAACAAAAAATCAAGCAGCACGAAGTCCCAATAGAAAATGAAGGTTAGAACAAAGAGAACATCCACCTAGGTTGCCAAACCAAGCCTAAGCCATCCAGTGAAACTGCCTCATTATTGTCTGACGCCTACAAACCCGACCATCCAAGCGACATCACATTAAACAGCTAGCCAAAAAACCCAATCCACCAGCAAGAAACAGCACAAACAGGCCCCCAAAGTCACAAAATAACAATCCAACAAAAAGAAAAAAACCCAAAATCAACACAGGCCAGGAAAAGTAAACCCAACTACCCAAGAACTACTTCTTGGATTTCTTTTTGATTTTTCGCCTTGAATGTTTAGCCACACCATTGGAAAAATGCATCATCTTCGATACGGACCCAACCAGTCTGAGTGATCAACAAAAGCGTCCTTCAATTTTAATGTTAAATGTGCTAATAATGCATCATTAGAAATAAAAGAAATTGGAACATTGATAAAAGATGTGTTTTCAACAGCGTTGATAGGCAGCAGCACTAGAGCAGCCAAGGGAGAATCAAGAGAAGAGATCATTAAATATAGAATTGAAAGTGAGACTTTTAAGTTTAATGATTTGATTAAAATTAAACCGAATGATATAATAAATATTATAATTCTTTAAATATCTAAATAATATAATACTTATATAATAATTTAAATTTGAGACTTAAAAAAATTCATGCACACGTAATCTCTTATAGAAAACCTTTAAATTTGATTTACATTTCATATTATTTTAATTAACGTATAAATTACAAATTTAATATAACTTATTACTAATTTATACTTTATTTGTATATACAATTTGCTCATATATATATATATTATTTTTTATTTTTTTTAGGGTATATCAATTATAATAGATCATATATCTTTAATAAATAGATAAAAAATTAATTTTTATAGCACATGACAAAATTAACAGATTAATTAAATAGATAAAATTAAGAATTATTATTAATAAAAAAAATAAATAATATAAAAAGTAATTTAAAATCAATTTAAAAATATATAATAGATGTGAAATTAACAATTCAACTTAATTATTTAGTCTCACATTATTTAAAAACACACTTTTATTGTATTTATTTTTTAGGTTTACTTGTGATACGTCATCACAAAATTATCTTGATTGGGCACGAATCTCAAGGCAAGAGCTAGTTGGAAACTTCAAAAAATAATTTTGGGAGCACCCGAACTCCAATTTCAGCGAGCTTACAGTCAAACTGAGCGTCTCGAAAATACGAACCCAACGACACCAAGATCAACCCAATCCGAGCCCAAATGAGTCCGAATCAAGGGCTCAAAGCGCTGTTGGAAGGTTCAAACCGCAATTTGAGTTACCAAAATTATGCACAACTTCCACGTGATGCTGAAATCCTTTCCAATTAACAACAGAGTTCCCTCTTAACGCCAAAACTCCGCCCAAGTGAAGCCGGATTTCTCCTCTGCCACCGACAGACGTCGGACTTCTTCCCGACTTCGAACCTTCGCTCTCCGCCAAGTTTTTACCTGACGCCAGACTTCTGCCAGATATCGGACTCCTCTAGAAGTCTATGCGAAGATGGATTTCTTTCTATGGTTGGACTTCTACCTGACGCCGTTCTTCTGACCTTCATCATCAGACACAGTCTTTCCAACCTCCCTCGCAAGGCAACTACAGTCTTTCCGGCCTCCGTCGCCCGCCGACTACGGTCCTTCTGACTTATGTCGTCCGCCGACTACAATCTTTCCGACCTCTGTCGCCCGCCGACTACGGTCCTCCTGACTTATATAGCCCGCCGACTACAGTCCTTCTGACCTCCGTCACCAGCCGACTACGGTCCTCCTGGCTTACGTCGCCCGCCGACATTAAGGTCACATGTATTTTGTAGAATTTTGGGAGATATTTTATAATTCAAGTCGTGTCGACTCCAGTCTTTTCGAGGAGGAGGATGAAACTTGAATTTGTTTACCCGCGCAGCATTCTCGAATAGTTAGATTTGAGATTTAAATGTGACGATTGGAGCACATGCGGGTTGTAGCATTTGACCCTGCGCAGCATTCTCGGTCATTGGTGTTTGTACTTTTAACATGTTGACCGGAGCACATGCAGAGATTGATTTTAGTTTAAGGGATCATATTTAATACATAAGGGATATTTTAAAATATTTAAATATAATCCATTATGTGAGAGTTATTTTATTTAAGAAATGCCCAAATTTTCACTTAAGGGCCTACGAACGCCTTCTGTCCGCTTGCAAACATGTTGCAGATCCGGTGGCGTAGCACTGCACTTCAGGTTTTCTATATTTATTTGTTGGCAACAATTTTTGTGGGGTTCATGAGTATTTGATTTTGTTGCATATCATCTTCCTGGCTTATAATGAATTGGATCGACATATTTATTATCTATGAAAATGTGATTGATTGTATGGTTGTTATAACATCCACAACTTGTTGATCATCACCCGTTTAGTTATGTTACTATACATATAATGTATCTTTCATCATTGCTAGTAGACACCTGCATCCATCATGATCTTCTATCTATTGCCTATAGAAGATTCTTCACACTTGTGATATATTCCTTATATTCACTTGCACATACTACCATTGCATACATCATGAGCATTCTATTATCTTATGTGGGCAAGCCACATGGATATATGTCTTTTATTGTTTGTTTGCAAGCACTGACGTTCATCACAACTTATTGCCTTGAATGTGTATATAATGTATTGCGTACAACATATCTCTCTTAAGAGACTCATAGAAGCACTCAATCATATATGGATATTAGAAGCCCTGACATAATCAACAATGAATGGCCTGCTTAAACTTGATTTCTCCTTCAAAGTTATATCTCTTATTAACATCATTCACAATTCTTTCAATTTATTTTTAAACATTCCATTGCTAGGTATACTACCCCTTGCATACAATAATATTTTCAATGTTTAATGTCTATTGCAATATCTTTATGAAGTATCTTGTGTTACACCTCATGTGTGCTAAGGTATGATTTTGATTTGACTAAGGGGTACATATAACCTATATATTTATGAAAACTGAATCCTTTGACTCATAAGAGTACATCTAATGTAATGATGAATATATGTATATGATTGAAAAGAATGGATCTATATTTGGGAGTGTTGTCTTTTGATTTGGAAGATTTTGTAATTTTTTAATCTTTGGATGAGCAATTCTCTATAAGAGAAAGCTTACATGAGTAAAATTCCAAAGTGATTTGAAAGTGACCCAAGTAATTTTATTATTTCTTTTAGTGCGAGATCCTGATTAAGGTCAAGTTCATATTTGAGTCAAGTTCGAATTTAAGTCCAACATCATTCGATCAAATTTTAATTTAAAATTGATTTTAAGTTTGAATTTTGTTCAAATCAATTTTCAAATTTTTAGTCCAAGTCCTTTATTGTTCACTGAAAATTTCGGCAGCCTCTCGGCGTCTCCTCCCCACCGAGGGAGAAATCGGGACGGCATTGCCGTAGTTCTTCCTACCCGGACCTAAGGTCGACGGCGTAGGGTCTTCATTTTCAAACCATCTCACCAGGATCTAAGATCGACTGCGTGAGGTCTTCAAATTTTAAAACCATCTGCCCGGATTAAAAATCAACGGCGCAGGTCTTCAATTTCGAACCATCCCGGTCGGACCTAAGGTACGACGGCCGGGGTCTTCGACACCTGTTTAAAAAAAATTCTATCAACATTTAGAACCATAATTTATGTCGATAATTAGACAATCTTGATCTTGTTAATTCATTTCTCAAAGATACACGATATTGATTATAAACATTAAAGATGAAGATTATTGGTCATCAGCTAAAAACCTAAAAGAATTCAATTGTGTTTCAAGTGCCTTAAATTTGGATCAAAAATCGGATCCTATTTTTGTGCCAATGGGTTTGTTTTATTGTTGCGTTCAATTTAATTATAAGTTTCCAAAAATATAAAGTGAACATCCTAAATTTGTCTTAAAAAATTTATCCTTCCAATTGAGCATTTTATATTCGTATTCATTTTAAAGGACTTTTTGATGGCATAATCAGCATTCAAAACTGGCCAATAAATAGCATCAAATCACATAAACGAGTAACAAATTAAGCTCAAAAGAAAAACTATAATGGAGGAATTGGGACCAGTTAGCAAGATAATAAAAAATGGACTCAAAATGTGTCAAAAAAACATAAAACCCACCATCCTAAAAAAAGAAGTTAGGAAACAAATATAGCTCCCCGGCCCTGAGTTGCCAAAAACGACATCTGCTTAATAAAGGCCCTCAAGGGGAACTTTATTGGTCGGTTCACAGGACGTAGCTCTGCATTCGGGGCCGCCAGTAGAAACGCGCCATGCGCTTCTCCACTTTTACTGCGCGCCCCGACAAAACCCGACCCAGAACAGACCCAGGATTGCTCGGTATTTCTCGATTTTGCTAGGATTGCTCGGTATTGCTAGGTATTTGGTCAGATTTGCTCGACCAATAACCAATCAGGCAATACCGAGAAATACCGATCTGTACGAGTTTTTCTAAAAAACCTGTGGCGGTATTACTTGGTATGCTCGAATTGGGTCTTTACGGAGCGATTTCTCGTATTGCTCCAAGCAATTAACCTATAACACCGAGCAATACCTAACAAAACACGAACATAGCATTACTTCCGGTACAACTCTGTATTGCTCAGTATGGTTCACGGAGCGTGTTCTCGTTATTTGTCAAGCAATACCTAACAATACCGAGCAAATACGAGCAATTACCTAAGCAAAACGCGAAACATAGCATTACTCGGTACAACTCGGTATTGCCGGTATTGGGTGTCTTCACGGAGTGGTATTTCTCGTTATTGTCAAGCAATACTTAGCAATACGAAGCAAAACCGAGCATAAAACCTAGCAAAACGCGAACATAACATTCCCGGGTTTCTGGCCCGGGTCAAGTCGTCAAGCCGCGCGATAAACAGTAAGAGCACGTGATACATTTTGATTGGGGGTCAAAACATAGAATCCTACGTTCCGGTCAGAGCGACATTAATATTGTTCCTTCCAAGGGGAGGTTTTATTTATTATTGTAGTAATAGTTTTTTATTATTTATGATTTTTTAATGCCCTACTTTTTACTGCCACATGCATCATCCTCTTACTTAAAATTGTTTACTTACCTAGCACCCATTTACCTGTTGTGTTCTACAAAACTTTTATTTTTTTTTCCTCAAGAAAGTGATAGACATAGCTTTAAAATATAGAATTAATGATTACTCCGTGAGATTCCACAAATTCAGAATTCCCCAAACAAGCTCTAGTTTGCATCCACATATAATTTCTCCATAAATGATCCTTTAATAATGCCTTAGGAATATAACAAGTTGACCGAACTCATTACCAAACTTTGCACCATTGATCTCAACGCAGAAGAAACTTTATCCTGAGAGTGTCAATGAATAGAATGTGACCTCAGGAGAAGAGGAAACTATAGTCAAGTCCTAGCGTTGATAGAAAGCATCTTATTCCCTATTGATGCACCTCTGTGTTTAACATTACCATGAGCCAAAATGCCCACTCATATTTAGAAACAAAAAAGGTCACAAGAGGTTTTTCACCAAGAGCCCTTAGCACTCGAACTACACCCTATGGCAGCGCGATCAAACTTCTCATGAGTTGGCACCCGCCTGTAGGCTACATAGCTCAATGTCGCTCATGGACTCTGCTCTTCGCACCACACCCGGACTCCACCTTCGGCACCGCAGCCACCAGGTGTACGTCAACTAACCCTCTGCGTCGCCGTGTCAAGACTCTTGCCCTTCGAACATCGGAATTTGGAATTTGACTCGCAAGCCGCAATGGCTCAGATCCACGCAGGACCATCGTTGGACACCCAAACTTGCCTCCACAGGCCGTAAGCCGCTTGATCCCGCCGAGCGCTTGTCACGGCCAGACTCCACTCGTAGGCCGCAACGCTTTCCATCCCGACATACCTGTTGACACTATTTATATTTCGAGTTTACTGTCGTGTTTTGAGCTCTGAGTTTTAGGCCCATTTACAAATGAATCAGCTTTGGGTCAACCTATTTGATACCAGATCAAATCAGAATTCGACTTGAATCCATTTTAATGCGTTTTGACACCCCCTACTTACATCTTATGGTAAAACTTAAGTTTTTTTTTTATTTTTTTAATTTTATCCTTGAAACGGCACCTACTTTGACCCGCTCTGACATCGTCCGTGACTAAAAATTATAACTTAACAGACCAATATCATTTCTGTAAGTAAATAAAAACTTTTTCTCCTCAAAAAAAGAAAAACGGATGAACTAGATTAAAATTAGTAATTAATAATTACTCCCGCCAGTTTTTTTATATTTTATATCCATTTATTCTTCCTTTTTGCCACTTACGAGCTTCACTTACGAGCTTCCAGTAAACTAAAATCCTGCCTCTCAAGGCTCAAGCTGTTCCTTTTCTTCAGAAAGCTTCAAAATGGCGATGGATCTTGGCGGCTTTTATTAAAAATTTCGTTGGGTTGCTCACTGATATGTCGCAGAAGAGGGGGCCATCTGCTAGCGTGGTGAAGGACGAGCTTCCAAAACTTCAAAAGTAAATGATGAATAGTCAAATGCTTACAAAAAAGATGCTGGAAAGAGGAAGTTTGACTATCTCGATCCATCAAACTCTGGCTTCTCAGCTCGGAGGCATTTGATGTACGATGCAGATGATATCATTGAACTCTGCAGAATGAGGGCCATAAGCTGCTAGCTGATCAAAAATCCCGAAGTCAAATATATCTCTTGTATGCTTGCAATTTCTCATCTTTCTTCTCCTGCCTTTGTTATCGTTCCTCTGCATCATCAGATTTGGACGAAATTAAAGAAATCACAGAAGAGGCTCGACGGGTATATTAATCAGAGAGTCTCACAGAATCAGAACCCAAGTTCTTAGATGATTCTCGTCTAACTTTCTTTCATGGCTAAGGTCCTTCAGATGTGGGAAGAGAGGTCGACGATGATGCACGTCGGCTGGGTTAATCGTTTGCATGGAGAGAATGTTGACCGAAAAAATATCGGGTATTTTTTGATTGTCACTGGCATGGGCGGGATAGGGAAGAAAAAACTATTGCCCAAAAAATTTTTAACCATCCAAAAATTTCAGACATTTTTCAATGAAAGTTGTGGGTTTTTGTGTTTCACAAAATCAATCAAGAATTGAATCGTTGAAGCAAGTAATAAGCGGAGTTGATAGGAGATGCCAGGATGATAGTACTAAACAGAGCATGCAAGGCCTTGTTCGTTGATCTATTTGTTGTTAGGTAGAGGCCTTTTTTCTTGTTTTTGGACAATTTTGACGGCGTCGTTGTATGGGCTAATTGGCTTGAAATTCCGTTATGCAATCAACGCGACTGTCAAGAGTCTTAGTCACACTATAACATGAAAATATTGATGTTGATATGAGGGCAGTTGCATATTCATGTGTGGAGCTCTTTCTGAGAGCAGCAGCTGGGACACACTTATGATAGGAGACTTTTTCTGCGGAAGAAGTGAGAGATAGCTTAATGAGTTGAAGGAGCTAGGCATTTAAGATAGTTCAAAGATGTAAAATCTATTCAAGTACAAAGATTGTCAGCTAGTTGTAGAGAATGAAACTATTAGATTAATGATATTCAATATTACATTTTTCACTTAGTTTTTGCTAGATGAGTGAACAACTTTGATTCTTATTGCTCTATTCAAGAAAATTTATTTTGGGTAGATAATTTAATAAATATAATGAAGGTCTATCTATATTGATATGGATGATTGTCAATGTTATTTATCTGCTCTGCTTATGCCAGTTATTCTATTTCGTTAATTTGGTCATTTGGTAGCTGGCTTTGTATTTTTCTCAATGGTTGGAATAAATTCAGATACTACACTTTCTGAGATATAATTGTTGAATTTCATCCACTTATTTATTGTTGGAATATTGATAGTACTTTAGTGATTTGTTTTGGGACAATTATGTCTGGTATGGGAATTTGTTTAGATATGTGGTTTGGTTTACAGTGGACTTGGTTTCTTATATGGGTGGCCCTTCCCAGTCCTGGATCTATTATAGAATGGGCTAGCGATTCTGGTCTATTGCTTCTAACAATGTGGTTTGTGTGTTTATATTGTATATTAATTAATTCATTTTGGTTACACTATGGTACTACACTTTTGGGCTGTTTGATGCATTCCACTATCCTTTGTTGTTGTTTTATTTATTATCCTACATTTTTTCTCTTATCAATATTATTTTATAAAATCCCTATTGGTAATCTTCTCTTGTAATTTTTGTTATCCTTTGGATGTGTGGTTTGTGCCAAGCATTCGTGGGAGCTTTTGGTTCATCTTATTTAATTTATGCTCCTACCTTGGGGTTCACTTATCATGTTGACTTTCTGTTATCCTTGGTACTTTTTGTTACATTTGGTATTTCATCCACTTTTCAGTTATGTATCTTCATTTTTTTAACCCTTTTGTGTTTTGGAAGTCTTTTTTGCTTATGTGTTCTTTTCTAGTTCGTTTGCTGAAGATGTTTACTCTACTTGGTTTGATTAAATTGCTTGCTGCTGATGCTATGGATTTGTTGGCTTCTCCAATCTTTTTACTATCTCATTGATTGGGCTTTGATTGGGCATGTTTGCTGGGATGATCTTCTATGGAGCTAAGATGACTACATGCGTTACTAATTTTGCTAGATTTTTGGCCAATTTATTTCTATGGAGTTTATTGAATACTATCAATTCTTTGCAGCTTTGTTGGATTCATTTTTGGGTTTGACCTTTGTCAACACTTCTTATTTTCTTTGCTTTATCTTATGATAGGACTATTACTCATTAAGTTTTTCTTTATCCTTTTTATGTACATCTTTGAGCATTAGTGAGTTTTGTCCCTTGACGACTTTATTTTTATTTTGATGAAATAAAATTAACCTCTTCCAAAAGGAAAGACATGTAAGATAGCTATGTGAAAGAACAATTTTATATGTTGATGTGAAAAAAAACTACTTCCCTCTCTCTCTCTATTGACCTTCCATTTGAAACCATAACATTCTAACAAATAATAATTTATTCTAGAAGGAATTGCTCCTTGCCACTAGTATATACTAGAATATACCAGGAAGGATAGGAATTATGCTGGAGAGTTAAAGGTACCATTCAATAGGATAGCGTCATCTAGAGTTTCCTAGTAAGGGATCATCGTGTCAAAGCACAAGCAAATTTCAGTGGAAGTTCA
>NW_021319625.1:647726-657499 GCF_001605985.2 Dendrobium catenatum
CCTTCATGTTCTCTCCTAATTCTCTCTTCCCTCTCTTCTCTATTTATTTATTAATGCTGTTTTATCAACATAAATATATAGTAACACTATAAATACTAATTATAATAATACTATATATGTATAATCGTATAATAATATAATATAATATTAAAAAGACCTAACATAGTATAACAAGAGAGGGAGGAAGACAGGCTCCTGCCCACCGGAATCCGGAATACAGGAGCGAGAACGACGGGATCAGGAGCCGGACAGCGTCGGCGTTCGGAGTCAGGCTTCGTCGGCGCAGGCTTAGGTGGCCAGAGGCTGTCGGATGGAGATCGCAAGAATACAGGCCGGTCCGACGGATTTGCAAGGCGGTGCGGTACGGACATAGTGCCGTGCGGAGATCGAGCAAGGCTAGGGCTGTCGTTCGTTCCTTCCGGTAAGGCGTTCAAATAAAATCTTCTCCCCCTCTTTTTTTTTTTTTTGAATCGATGGAGAGACGGGATTTTATTCATCGTGAGTGAAGGCGGTGAGCGAAATCGTTGTGCGTTTGGTATGTCGGTGGGGCTTGTCGTGCGTGAGTCACGTGTCTGCAGTTACAGTCAACACTTTAGATACATCAATATTGACTCAATAGAAGGAATTCTTATAACTAATGAGCAATGGCATGTAATAGAATCAAGCGTTATAATGTACAATCATTATGATACCTCTCTGAACGAATGTGCTCCTTATATTTAGAAACTTGTTAGTTGTATCTCAATTGATATTATCTGGCTCCTTTGAGGACACTTTTTTTTTATCTTCGTATAGTCTACGTCCTTTGTCATAATCTAACCTGAAAACTGGATTCAATATAATATTTTTCCAAATCAATGCTAAATTTAGTTTGTTTGGATGTTTATTATTGCAATTCTAAAGCTCATCTTTCAGTCAAAAGGGTCTATGAATCTTATAATTTAATAATTTATAAAATATTATGTCTAAGGAAAGCTGCTTTTAAGAACGCACGTTAAAAGCTATCCCAAATCGAAGGCCCTTAGGTCAAATAATATTCTTTAAGGGTTAAACTTTCAAAATTAGTCCTCTGACTATTCATATATGATCATTTTAGTCATTAGAGTAATAATGCGCTTCCAATTTATCTGTCAGTTAATGATAGCTCATTATTAGACTCTGGTTTTTTCTAGAATATTTATCATGGAACAATTGGATAGTAAATAATAGTGAAAAACAAATTGTATCATTAAGAGGTTCGTAATCGAACGTAGAATGTCCTACGTCTTTCATACAGAGCGCTTGGCCTAGTGTAGCACTCGCGTGGGTGGTTCGTAACATTGAATGTGCTCTTTCTCAGGCGGGCCTAGATGAAGCACCGAGCCCGGCTTAAATGAACATTGGATTTTGAGTCCCTACTCTTTCCTAAGAGTAGGAGGATCAAAGGGATTGCAAATCAAAGCATAGTGTTTAATTATAAGACTATCAGCTGATTGGCTTTTATTTTTACTGGTTACCCAGTGTTCATTCTCAAGAAGGAAAAGTTATGTTTTACGACAGATGCGGATTATGTCAATTGTGTTAAGCTAAAATTTGAATTGCTGAATATATAAAGAGTTTATGCCCAACTCTGTATAGTCCCGTTTATCATTGTACTGCAGTATTTGGACTACTTGCACTCCGCCATCCTTGTTGTACAGTACCTTACCACTTTGATATTTTTACATAGGTTACTAGGCTATGTGTGTGAGACACACTACTTGGTGGATAACCTTCTCGCAAACCCAATTGATAGCTAATAGTGCGTATGTCATAAGCTTCTAGTTCTGATAAGTTAACAGCAGTATAAGTATCATGTTTGTTGTAAAGAATAGTCATTAAGAAGTATTGCTTATACTGGTATCTGGTCTTCGCCCAGATTAAGATAATGTGAGAACATATCTACGCGTTGATTTCAATGGTTTGGTATTTCGAGCGCTTTGGCGCTCGCTTAATCAATTTCAATGCATATTTATTCCAATGTATTTACTAATGCGTTCCTTTAATAATTAACATAATATGTAGGAAGTCCCATATTTATTTTATTTCAAATAAATATGATCCAGTCTTTTATATCAGTTGTCTCATAGATTTGATTTGGATTTGTGATTAAATCATTTATTGTGATATTTAGTACCAATTCTTAGAACCCATTATGGTTAAATTGTAGTGATTTTCTGGTATTGTGTTTATAATAAGGAAAAATGCTATGCTGTAGGAAAAAATGTTTCGTTTTCATTCTTTTGTCTCTTGTCGGCAATTTCCATTGTAACTTCAGATGTCGGTTCGCTAAACCACTGGCCTGAAAATTTAAATATTTGAGGAATCTTTTTCAAGTTTGCAGGAATTGTTTTTTATTCAGGCGTATACTTTTACTGAATCGTCGTGCATAGATTCTGAGAAAATGTGACTAGTTACCTTTTCCGGGGGTGTGTTGCTATCAAGTACCTTAAAATACTGAGGCTGAGATCAAGAATTTGCCAACCATATTTTTGGAGGACGAATCTATGTCAAGAAATCAATATGTGTACCTCGGGTGTTTTGTCTTGAGGCCGGTCTTGTTTAGCTTCATATTGAGATCTTCAAGGCCGAATAACCCGGATACGCTGGAAATTTCTTTCTCCACAAACTGGATTTCAAACCATCTCCATGAAGATGATGAAGAGTATGTCAGTGTTTCTTCAACTTTATACTGTGAATGATCAGTGAGTACTCCTTGGAAGGACAGCATCATCAGATAACTTAGTGAATTTTTGGGAAGTGAAGTAGATGGTGGTTTTCTTTAGGTTTATAAGTTATCGTTCTGTAAGCAATAGAGATATTCGATGGTGTTTTTTTATGATCATGTTCCTGATTATTTTGAGTTATTATCGTATTGTGCGTGCCCTGCGACTAGAAAATAGAGGTGGGAGCTTGGTCCGCAGAAATTACTTCCTCTTGTTATCATTGATTTCTGCGGCATTGCATATGGTTTATCAATCATGCCTTCAGTGTTGCGTTATTCTTTTACTGACGTGGAGCGTTTACAATCTGTGAATATTGTATGAGCTGATGAGCTTATGGCCCTGGTGTACTGTCTAACGCGATCCCACTAGGGGGCAGAGTTGAGCAGAAGGTCCGTGATCTTGAGGCGATCCAGCTCGGGAAGCTTCGACTCGTTTAGGAGCTCGCGGCCAAGCTTATCGATGGCTCATCTGAGGTCGAGCTTGACGCCGAGCTCGGTCATGAGGCTCGCGTAGCTCCGACGAGCCGGCTACGAGTAATTTATTAAATATAAATATTAATAAAAATAAACTACTAAATAAGTAAATGTTATGAAACGCATGTATTTCCGAGATAAGTTACCATGGTGCCTATTTTTTATTAATTTCGTCAAAACCCTGCGTGTATTCAAAGTTTCTCTCCTACTCTGTACGATGCTTCGCTCTTGCCGCTGTCTTCTGCTTCTTTCTCTTGACAAAGACAGGTGTGAGAGCGTAGGTTCCAATAAATGATAGATGTAACCCAGCTTGTCTCCACATGTTATTGATTGAGTACAGCGTTGCTGGGCGGAAATAATTAAAATGCCTATTAAGATATTCATGTTTTCGGTTATGGCGTCTCTCTACCTTTCTCTTCTCTCTGCTCTCCTCTCGTCTACTCTCTCTTTCCGTTTTAAAAGGTCCGCACCAGGTTGGACATCAGGGTTAAACCATATTAAGGCGCGAACCGGACTGTGCTCAGGAGGTGTTGACCGTGAGGCTGCTCTTGGACCAGGCGGGCTGTTGAGGACTTATATGAACAGAGGTCGATCTGTGGCTCATAGCTCGATGTGCTCTGGGTAATGTGACATAGTTTGAAGGCTGTTCGACTCGTCGGCCATGAACAATAGAAAACCGCGTGCCTGAGCTCGAGCTCCGACATCGACTTGTGTTGCATCCCCTAATCTACCACCAGTTCTATGCTTTTTGCATCCTGCTTACTGTCTAGAAAGTTTCGTGCGCAGCCAACCATGCTGGATCGGTTGGGACGGGGAAACGCGAAAATCATGCAAAACTAGTGGGAGAAGCTCGGGCGCCTGTGGCTAATAATAGAAGGTAACGGTCCCTCGCGCTTAGAGCACGCATTGCGCGCCTTCGGGGATCAAGATTTGGAAGAAATTTAGAGGGAGTTTATTGGGAGGGAAATGATGATATTTGTTGGATGAGGGACTGGTTTAGGGGAGATTGCCCTTTGAAGTATGAGCTGAGTTAAGGATGCGATTGATTTTTTTTGTTGTGTTGCATCGGGGCATCTCCTTGACATGTTTTTGCTGATAGTTATAGTTGTGTTAGATCTTTCTATGATTCTAGGGTTTTCTTTGGTGCTCTTTTAAGCTTTTGTTGTTGGCGTCTAAGTAGATTGAGAGATCTGTATTCCTCTCTCGGAATGAGTGAAGTGATCTTTAAGTGTCTTGCGTGTTTTATTTCTATTCATTTATATATGTGCTAAATGACAAGTGTTTTTGGCTTTGGTTTTTTATTTTCAGATTTGCATCTTACAAATCCCTACTGTTCTTCTACTGTTGTTCTTTATTCTTTCTTATTTGTTATATGCACAGTGCAGAATTTTTCTCATACTTTTTCTCTGTTTGTGGTTTTCTTCAAATAGTATTTATAGGATAATTAATCTTGAAAAATTATCAATGAGTGTTTTTTCTATTTCATATATATTATGTGTGATCATTTAGCATCTTTTTTTCGTCGACCGTGGTCGTGTTCTGTAATTCCTCGATAATTTTTCTATGTTTGTGAGTTCGTTCCGAGTAAAAAAATTGTATCTTTCGTGTTATGAATCTTTTTATAGAGAAGATGAACGAATGCTCTATGGGAAAGATAGGTTGACTTGCGTCTGAAGTGTCGGAGTATTTTTTTATTGAGGATGTAGAGGAAGTCTATGGTAGTTGTAGTGCTCCTCGAGTGCAGCCTAGGGCATATAACTTGACTCAATAGAAAATAAATGAGGCTCTAGACATAGTGACAAGTATGACATTGTTGAGAAACCATGTCATATTCTTTTTTATTTCAATGCCATTCATTCCTTCATGCATGAGTGTGTTCTTGATGATTTAAGTTTATTCCCTACTCCATTATCTTCTAAATTGTGCGTTATGCTACCTACTCAAGATTTGGTGTTTGTTATTAAAATTTGTGCATGTGAGATTGAGCTTTCTAATAAAAAGTTAGCATTGGAATTGATTGTATTACATATGAAAGAATTTGATATTATAGTTGGAATGGATTTGTTAAGCAAGTATCAAGTTCAAATTAACTATAGTAAGAAGCGAGTGAGTTTGTGTGTAGAAAGAGAAATATTTTATTTCGAAGTTGTCAACAGTCCGTTGTCTTCTCTAATTTTTATATTGCAAATAGATAATGTTACGAAGAAGGGGGATTCTATATTTTTGTCCTATGTAACAAATCTAAACAAGTTTGTTAAGGGTATTGAAAATTTTATTATGGTAAAGGATTTTCTAAATGTTTTTTTTTTTTAAAGAGCTATCTCGTTTGCCTCCTAAAAGTGAGGTAGATTTATATATTGAAGTGGTATCGGGTAAACCTCTGATAGCAAGGACTCCTATCTAATTTATGAAGAAGAAGGATGGGCCTTAAGGATGCACATCGAGTATTCAGAGATGAATAAAGTGACTGTGAAAAATAAGTACCCACTTCTCAAGATAGTGATTTTTTATCAATTAGAATGTGTAGCTATATTTTCCAAATTTGACTTGCATTTTGGTTATCATCAATTGAGGTTGATGGCTGAAATTATGGTGAAGATAACCTTCAGTACCATATATGGGTAGTTTGAGTTTATATTTTTGTCTTTTGGTGTGAATGCACAGTTGGTATTTATGAACATAATGCATTGAGTGTTCAAGGAGTATCTGGATAAATTCATTTTTTTTTTTGCTTATTGATGATATCCTGGTGTATTCAAAGTTTGAAGAAGAACATACCGTCCATTTGAGATTTACTTTAGAAACCTTGAGATAGTAGAAGATGTATGCTTGAATCTTGAAATGTGAATTTTGGTTGACTTCTATAGCATTTTGGGGGCATGTGGTATGCAAGAATAATTTTATTATGGATCCTCAAAAGGTGCAAGCCAGGGTGGATTGGACAATACCATCATTTGTGGCAAAGGTCCTTTTTTTGTGGCATAGTGGGATAGTTCATGAATTTTTTAAGGGTTTTTTCATAGATTTCAATCCTTCTAATGAGGTTGACTCAGAAGGCTGTGCCTTTTGATTGAATACCAAAATAAGAAGTAAGTTTCCATTAGTTGAAGGAATGTCTAGTGTTGAACCCTATATTAATTATTTTATATAGAGTTGGAGGTTTTGAGATTTAAAATGATGGATCTCTGAAAGGCTTACGTGTGTTTTGTAGTAAAAAGGGAAGATAATTGCTTTTGCATCTAAATATTTAAAGCGACATGAGAAGAATTATTAGGCATATGTCTTGGAGTAGGCAACTTTTATTTTTACATTGAAATTTTGGAGCCAACTTTGATTCAAGTGACCGACAAATTAGAATGTAATACCGAATTTTGGTCCGGGTCAGGTCTTCGGGCCACGCGGTAAAGAGTAAGAGCATGTGGCATCATGTTATTAGCGTCCGAATATAGAGATACGTCAGGTGTCCGGACCTAATAAAAATTCACTAATCCTGGATAGGGGATACCACCTGAACAGGACTAGGAGAATGCCTTAGCATGAGGGAGATAAGAAAAAAGAGGAGAAGACTCCTACTCAATAAGGGGCCCTAGACTTAGATAGTGGATACCACCTGAACAGGACTAAGGGAATGCCTAAGCATGAGTGAGATAAGAAAAAGGAGGAGGAGACTCTCAGTCAATGAGGGGTCTTAAACCTCGAAAGCAGATACCACCTGAACAGAACTAGGGAAATGCCTCAGCATGAAGAGGAGAGAGGGAAGAGAGGGAAGAGAGGGAGCCTCCTTCTTGCAGAAAGGGCCCCTGGGCCTAGATAGGGTATGCCGCCAATACAAGGCTAGGGGAAGGCCTCAAATGAAAAAAGAGAGGTGAAAAGGAGAAGGGGCAAAGTTTCATATCCCTTAGGGGGATATTTATCGTATAGAGGAGAGGTTAGGGTAGTTATGAAAGAGAAAAAAAAGGAAATAGAAAAGAAAAGATATAGTTCCACATAAAAATCATCTCACGATTAGCAGGCGATTGGCCAACTACCAGCGGTTGACTAAAATGCTACCTGGGGGTTTAAGTGGCTTGTTTGCCATGTTAGCCACGACCAACCCGAGAAAGTAAATGGGTGGCAGAGCCGCACAGCTCGCGGGCAAGTCGGGCAATGACCAGGCAATGCTCAGGCAAATCGATAGTTCCGCCGGTTAGCCAACGAGTGGCAGTGGCTGTTCTGGCCCAATTTTGGGCCAGAAAAGGTCAAATCAGACATTTTTTTTGTCTCTGGATATTTTTTGAACATCCCGGACCCAAATTTGGCACTTTAGAGCTATTCGAGTCCTTTATGCCCCAATTTAAATTAATTTAAATTTCAAATTGCATAAAAATTTTCTCAAAGGCTGCGACACATATTATTAGACTTCTGAAGCTTTGATAATAGAAAATAGGGGCAACTGATGCATCATTAAAAATTAATCTTGATCGAGCACTAATCTCGAGGCAAAATCAAATTGAAAACTTCCAAAATTAAAATTGGGATCATGCAAACTTATAGTCAAAATGAATGTATAGTCCGTATCGAGGACCCGAAGCAATGTTGGAAGATTCTAACCACAATTTGGATTACCAAATAGTTTCTAAATATGACATGTTTCTAATTGAATCAAGCGGCTCGATTAGATGAATCCAACAGGCCTAAGATTGTTGAATTCCAACATCATTAAGACTTTCAAAAGTCTAACGAACGGTCCACGATCAAGGGATTCAATATCGATCGTCCATCCAAACCACTCCCCATTTGCCCTTGATACTCCTCCTATTTACCTGTCATGCCACTCTAGGAAATCTAAAAATAGACCCCTCATCGCTCTTGACAGAGGGGGGGGGCGCTCCAGCAAGAGGAAAGAGAGTAGAATGCCTGGCAGAAAGTTAATAGCTCTCTAATCAGAATTGGGATGAATCCAAAGACTGAAATCATGTCTAATTCAAGCCTAGGTCAACTCAATTCGGGCTAAGTTTGGGCTCGAGACGACTCCATAAAATTAATCATATGAAATTGGATTTAAAATAATCGCTAATTTAAATCAAATCGGGCACGGCGCGACCAAAATAAATTAATCGAGTCTAATTGAATGCAGTCTGATCTAATTCGGCTAAATTCGAGTCGGTTCGAGCCCAAATTGAACTCGATGAGGTACAATTAAATTGCTCGAAGACCCTCGAGGGCACTCGTACGAAAAACGAGGTCAACACACAGTTGTAGAAGCAATAGAACTAGAATGCCGACCCATCTATAATAGATCCAGGACTGGGAAGGGCCACCCACATAAGAAACCAAGTCCACTGATAACCAAACCACATATCTAAACAAATTCCCATAACCAACATAAGTGCCCCAAAACAAATCATCAAAGTACTAATCAATATTCCAATAATAAATAACAGTGGATGAAATGAACAAATTATACCTCAGAAAGTGTAGTATCTGAATTTACGCCAACCATTGAGAAAAATACAAAGCCAGCTACACAAAATGACCAAATTACGAAAATAGAAATAACAGGCATAAGCAGAGCAATAAATAACATTAACAGCATCCATATCAATAAGATAGACCTTCATTACAATTTCAAATTATCTACCAAATAAATTTCGTTGATAGAGCTAAATAATCAAAAGTTGTTCACTTCATCAGCAAATACAAAGTGAAAAATGTATATTGATATCAGTTATCTATAAGTTCATCTCTACAACTAGATGACAATACTTTGTAATTAATAGATATTACATCCTTCAACTATCTTAATTCCTAGCTCCTTCAACTCATTAGCTATCTCCACTTCTTCCGCAGAAAAAAGTCTCCTACAAAGTGTGTCCCAGCTGCTCTCTTCAGAAAGAAGCTCCACACGATGAATATGCACTGCCCTCATATCAACAGCAACATTTTCATGTCTAGTTGTGACTAAGGCTTCATTTGGGACGGCTTTTTCAATCAACGGAATTTCAAGCCAATTAGCCCATACAGACGCCGTCCACAAATTGTCCAAAACAAGAAAAATGCTCTTACCTGCAGCAATAGAATCACGAACAATGACTTGCAGCTCTGTTTTAGTACTATCATCCCTGCATCTCCCTTTAACTCCACTTATTATTTGCTTCAACGATTCAATTCCTGATTGATTATGTGAAACACAACCCCACAACTTCAAATTGAAAAATGTCTGAATTTTTGGATGGTTAAATTTTTTTTGGGCAATAGTTGTCTTCCCTATCCCGCCCATGCTAGTGACAGCAAAAATACGACATTTTTCATCAGCATTCTCTCCAACCAAATGATTAACCAGCCGACGTGCAGCATCGTCGACCTCTCTTCCCTTAGGGTTTAGGGTTTAGGGTTTAGGGTTAGGGTTTAGGGTTTAGGGTTTAGGGTTTAGGGTTTAGGGTTTAGGGTTTAGGGTTTAGGGTTTAGAGTTTAGGGTTTAGGGTTTAGGGTTTAGAGTTTAGGGTTTAGGGTTTAGGGTTTAGGGAAGTTAGACGAGAATCATCTGGAACTTGGGTTTCTGATTCTGTGAGACTCT